>NW_010300404.1:0-4484 GCF_000700745.2 Antrostomus carolinensis | reverse complement strand
TGGCTCATGGTCATCCTGCTGCCCACCAGAAGATGGGGACAGACCCGAGCACAGAGGAGATGCCAGGGAGGAGTTTTCTCCCCTTCGAGCATCCAGACTCTGGGTGCAGGTTGGGAGTTTGGAAATGGGTGTCGGGAAGAACGGGACAGCAGCACCTGGTGGGATGGGGGGGGTGGGAAATGGGCTCTGGGACCTGCAGGAGTTGGGGATCACACTGCTGACACCCCTCGGGCAGGATCCGGCCCCCGGCACTGCAGCTCCTCAGTCATTAACCTGAGATTAATGTAATTGCAGTGGCAGGGCGGTGCCAGAGGAGGGCGCCAGTATCCCCCGCAGCGTGTCCCGGGGCTGTTGGGACACAAGTGGGGCATTTCCCGGGGGGCGGGGGGATGCTGGGGGTACCCCCACCCCGAGGGGTCCCAGCCGGCAGCACACCCCCCTCCTGGGCACCCTCAGGGCTCCAGGAACCCCCCTCCCACTCGCCCAGGGACCTGGGGAGCCCAGCACACTCCTCACTCCCCTTCCACTCCTTTTTCCCAGGATAAACTCGGGATAAACCCGACTCCCGAGCTCTGTGGGGGCACAATTAGATTTTCTTTTCCCCTCAAAAAAAAATCTGGAGTTAATGGGAAAATCCCAGAATAATTTTTTCTTTTTTTTCTTAAGAAAAAAAAAAGAATTTTTTCTTTCTTTCTTTTTCTTTTTTATTTTTCTTTTTTCTTCTTTTTATTTTTTTCTTCCTTTTTTCTTTCCTTTTCCTTTTTCTTTCTTTTTTCTTTCTTTTTCTTTCTTTTTCTTTTTTCTTCCTTTTTTTCTTTCTTTTTTCTTCTTTTTTTTCTTTCTTTTTTCTTTTTTCTTCTATTTTCTTCTTTTTTCTTCCTCTTTCTTTCTTTTTTCTTCCTTTTTTCTTTCTTTTTCCTTTTTCTTTCTTTTTTTCTTTTTTGTTTCTTTCTTTTTCTTTTTCTTTCTTTTTCTTTTTTCTTTTTTCTTCCTTTTTTCTTTATTTTTTCTTCTTTTTTCTTCTATTTTCTTCTTTTTTTAATTTCTTTTTTCTTCTTTTTTTTCTTCCTTTTTTCTTCTTTTTTTTTTTCTTTTTTTCTTTATTTTTCTTTCTTTATTTTTTAATTTTTTCCCTTTCTTTTTTTTTTTTTAATTATTTTTCCCTTTAAACCTCCACTGGAAGCAGATTTTAGGAACTAACTCAGCAAAACCCACCCAAGAGAGAAGTTACAATCGACTGCCTCCTGACACAGCGTGGTCTTTCACTAAAGGTCAACCCAAACTGCACTGGAAACCCAGGGAAGCTCTGAAGAACATGCTGAACAACGAGGAACCAGCTGCCCCAGCCCTGACCCTCACACTGCCAAAACCCAAGGCTGAGGGTTTGGTCCAAGAGGACACCACCACTCCTGCTGGTCACACTGGAGAAGGCTTTCTCTGTTCCCTGGATTTTCCTGTTTTTGGGGTTTTGGGGGGTTTTTTTTGGCCATGATGCTGTTTTCTACAATTGAAAATCCATCTACAGGGAAAAAAAGCAAACCAACACTCAGCTCCCAAAGATCACCCCACCAGTCAAGGCTTGGTGGCTTTTACTCTACCTTAGAGACCTGGAGGTGGAACCAAAATCATCAGGTTTGCTGCTGCAGCCCCTCCCTGCTCCCAGCCCACGTCCCCACCAGGAAGGAGAAGCCCTGAAACCAAGCTGGGGTGCTCAGGCATGGACCTCCTTCTTCCAACTCCCCCAGTTCCTGCCCTGGAGACGTCTCTCTTCTCCTGCTCCTCTTGAGGAACACCCCAGAGAAGGTTTTTTTCACCCCACTGCTGATGACACAACACCCACCTCTGGCCTGAGGCAAGGGTCTGACTTCATTGACATCAGGCTCGCTGTTGGGTTGGTGCACCTCCACCATGATGAAATGCTGGTTGGCCACCGTCTTGGGGCTGCCCTTGTCTGGTGGAGGAGGTGCTGGGTGGGGTGGGGGTGGAGGAGGAGATGGGGAAGGGGAGCTCTGAAGCCCACCAGCTGCAGGGCTGTCTGGGGGTGGGCTCTTCAACCTCGTTGGGGACTGGACCCTGGGGAAGGGACCGATGGGGTGTTGGTTGACCAAGGAGAGTTGAGCATCCATTTGCCTCCTGGAGCTGTGGAGGGCAGGGGAAATGGTCGCATAGATAGCGCTCGGGGCAGACTCCTCGGTGGATGTGGTGGTGGTGGTGGTGGTGGAGGTCATGCTGATGGTGTCCTTCTCAAGGTGGGTAGGAGGGGGCGTAGGGTTTCGGGGGGCCACAAAGAAGAGGCCTGACTGAGAAGACTCAGAGGAAGGGCGTTTGGGTTTGTCTTTCCCTGGGTTCCTGTGCTGGGCAGTAGAAGGGTCCAGCATCTGAGAGGCTGAAGGAGGAGGTGGAGGCTTGAAGTTGGGTGGTTCATCTGGGAAGGAGGAGAGATCATCCTGCCAGAGCAAGAACAGAAGCCTTTAGGGACACCATGCTCAACTGTGAGAACTTCCTCAGGCCCACAGTCACCTGCATCTGCCTTCTTCACAGCAACCACAGCAAACTGAGCTGATTTTCAGAGAAACACCCTTCTGACCTTATCAGCAAGAAGAACACAACTCACCAAGGAGGACAACCAGAGGAGGACAACCAGAGGAGGACAACCTCCCCAACATTTTGCTCTGGTTCAAGCAGATGCTACTCTTATGCAGAGAGCCAGAACCCTTCTCCCTCAACTGCTCTGATTAACTCACTTCAGCAACTGCAAGTGACATCCATGGAGGCAGGTGATGGAGCAAAGGGACAACTCAGGTATCATCAATTTGCCTCCAGCTCCCATCTGAGGTGCAGCGTCTTACCAGGGAGATGTCCGGCAGCGTGTTGATGCTACTTTGGTGACTGTCTCCACCTCCTTCCAATTCTGATGTGTTCTAATAGGGCAAAGAAAGGAAAACAAAATACCACCAGGTCACAGCAGCAAAGAGCAACCACCACAGTGCCACCACGACATGGAACATGCAGAGTGATGCTGGGCAAGGTCAAGTCTTTCACCCAAGGGTTTTGGTTTCCTGGGAGGTTCCCTAGAGACTCACAACGTACAAGCAAAGCAACTTGGTTGGGAAACAAACCCTCCCAAGCTAGGAAGGGTGCTCAGAGCATGCTGTGAACCTGACCTACCAGGCCAATTCCCCCTGTAGCAGAGGAATGTGCTCTTCTTAACCCAAATTTGGGTCTTCTTAACCCAAATCTCAGCTCCTCTTTAATTTGGAAGGAGAGGAGGAACCAGCTCTGAAGGCAGCAGGTTCAAGATCTGGATTTTTTTCCAGGAGAAGGACAATGACAAAGTTTGAAATTTCCCTCCCTTGCAGAGCAGAGCAGGTAGTCTCAGGTGCAAACAGAAGCTGTTGCCACCACCTTCCCTTTCTGAGTCAAAAACATCATCAGAAAATGCCACAACACAGCTTTGAACGCTCTCACAGCTCCAGAAATCAGAAAGGGCCATGGGGATCTGTCTGTCTGTCTGTCTGTCTGTCTGTACCGGGGCAGCTGGTGATCAGGATGGACCCAAGGATGGTGTATAGTCCAAGAGAGCAAACAGGCACCCTGGCTAAGTACCAGCATGGACAGCAGGATGGGGGGCTCCCAGCAGAGGCTGGGTGTGGAGCTCTGCCCTGGTGAACCAGCTGGTCCTGAGTCCAGCCCAGTGCTGTGGCTTTGCCCCAGGTATGATCCTGGAGGATGCTTGGTTGGTGGTGCACAGGTCCTGCTCCCCCTGTGAGGTCCTGTAAGAGCAAACCCAGACCCAGCATCCCCTCCCACAGTAACTCCTGAGCTGGAGAGGTGTCTGCTGCTCCTCAGAAAGCCCATAACTTTCTTTCCATCACATTTGTGAGGTTGTGTCTCTGTTTGTGGTGGAATGGGCAGGGTCCAGTGGGTGTTTAACCCAGGGTTATTTATTGCAGGGTAAACAACTGATTAGTTGAAATGCTGCTGCCTCTGCATCTCCCCATCTGCTGGAGGCTGCTGCTGCGCCTGGAAGATGTCAGCATCCCAAAATAGACACAGGAGACAATTAAAGAGCATTAGAGAAGCAACAAAAACATTGCTGGGAAGTGGCTTTTATCTCTGTGGCTTCAGAAGGAACCCTGGAGAATAAGAACTAAAAGAAATGGCTTGTTTGGAGAGTGATAGGGAAAGTATTAGCTTGGAAAGCCACTCCTTCCTCTGACGAGGGCTGATCTCATCATCACTTAATCCAACATAAAGGAGGTGGCTTTTGAAAGAGAAATGTCCCCTACTGCTCTCTCAGTTACTGACCATCTGGCCAAGCCAGGGCAGAAGACTGATTGGGCTGAAACTCAGGGCAGCAGCAGAAAGAACAGGCTTCAGCTGGACCTGACCAGCCACAGGTTGTGCAAGTCCAAGTGCTGGTCTGAAGGATGGGGTGATACCAAACAGAACTACAGAATTGCCCAGATTGGAAAAGCCCTTTA
>NW_010300403.1:0-486 GCF_000700745.2 Antrostomus carolinensis | reverse complement strand
AGGACACTGTGTTGCCAGAGACTGAAAACTACTGATTATTTCATGTGGTTTAGCACATTTAGCAGTTAATTTCATTGATCTAAATCCAAGGAGATATTCAAGGACTTGATTCTTTTTATTTTATCACATCTCTTCCCTAATCACCCATGAACACTAGCCACTCTTCACAGAGCTCTCTAGCTTTTGGTATCTACCATGTCCAGCAGTGTCTCATGTCTTGTCTTAGCAGTTTTTCATGTCCTGTTCAGTTAGCTGACCCTCAAGACAGGGAGCGTCCAGTAAGTGGTCTGCGTTCCAAAATAAATCAGTGTCCAAAGGTGGAGTCATCACTTTCCAGAGGTGCTGTCTGTAAAAAAAGATCTAGAAAATTGTAGTGGTTTAACTTGGCTGGCAGCCAAACATCAAACTACTGTTCACTCACTCTCTCATAGGAAGGGAACATAGAACATAGGAAAGGAAAAATTATAGAATCATAGAATGGTTTGG
>NW_010300402.1:7023-7868 GCF_000700745.2 Antrostomus carolinensis | reverse complement strand
CGGGCGCGGGCGGGGAGGTTGGTTCCCTCAGGGGGTGCGGGTCGCGGCCAGGGTACTTCCGGCGCTGGGGACCGAGCAGAGGTGGCTCTGCCCCGTGTCAGGGTGTTCTAGGGGAGCTTTGTGGGAGAGATGCCGAGCCTAGGAATGGCGTGGCTCTGCGCGCTGCCTGCGCTGAGCTCAGCGTGTGAGAGTTGCCCAAAACAGCGTCGTTTTGCCTCAGAGGTGCTGGTGCCTGCTGGTCCTGAGCGTCTTCCCTCAGCTCCTGCGTGGTTTTGGTTCCTTTCGAATCAATCAGAATGTTTTTAGTTGGTTTTTGATTTTTGGTTGGTTTTTTTGTTGTTGTTTTTTTTCTCTCCTAGTTTATTAGCATCATAGAATCATTTTGATTGGAAATGACCTTTAAAATCATCAAGTCCAATGTCGAGTCCACCACTAAACAATGTCCTTAAGGACGGGGTTTGGGTTTTTCTGAAAAGGTAATGCTGAAATTTAATGGCATGGACAGTGGGATCGAGGGCACCCTCAGCAAGTGTGCAGATGACACCAAGCTGAGTGGTGGGGTTGACACACCTGAGGGACGGGATGGCATCCAGAGGGACCTGGACAGGCTGGAGAGGTGGGTCTGTGTGAACATCATGAGGTTCAACAAGGGCAAGGGCAAGGTCCTGCACCTGGGTTGGGGCAACCACAAGTACAAATAAAAGCTGGGCAGAAAATGGATGGAGAGCAGCCCTGAGGAGAAGGACCTGGAGGTGCTGGTGGATGAGAAGCTGAACATGAGCCGGCAACGTGCGCTCACAGCCCAGAGGCCAATAACCGTGTCCTGGGCTGCACCCAGAGCAGCG
>NW_010300402.1:0-6911 GCF_000700745.2 Antrostomus carolinensis | reverse complement strand
GCCACGAGGATGATGCGAGGGCTGGAGCAGCTCTGCTGTGAGGACAGGCTGAGAGAGTTGGGGCTGTTCAGCCTGGAGAAGAGAAGGCTCTGGGGAGACCTTATTGTGGCCTCTCAATACTTGAAGGGGCCTATGAGAAAGATGGGGACAAATTTTCTAGCAAAGCCTGTAGCAATAGGACAAGGGGTGATAATTTTAAAGTCAAAGAGTGGGGATTCAGACTAGATAAAAGGAAGAAAATTTTTTATACTGAAGGTGGTGAAACCCTGGCCCAGGTTGCCCAGAGAGGTGGTAGAAGCCCCATCCCTGGAAACATTCAAGGTCAGGTTGGTCAGGGCTCTGAGCAACCTGATGTGGTTGAAGATGTCCCTGCTCACTGCAGGGGGTTGGACTAGATGGCCTTGAAAGGTCCTTTCCCACCCAAACCAGTCTGTGATTCTGTGAAATACTGTTCCAAGGAAAGCGTTGTAGGACTCCTCTGCTTCTGTCAGGGTAAATCCGTGGGAGTGATGGTGCTTGATGATGGCTGGAGAGAAGAGGGAGTAAAATAAGGCTGGATATTGATAGAGCTATTTTAACGTGAATATGAATGATCCTTGTTTTGTGGATCTACATCATTCAGATGTAGCTAAACTAGAAAATACCTTTTCCTCCAGGCAACCTGTCTGTGTCACTGTTGAGTTAAAAGCAGCAGTGACATCAACGCAGCTTTTTTATTCTAGTTAGTTTTTGTCCCTTATAGGAGGCCCTCATGGAAAATGAAGTCCTCCTAAAAATGAGGTAATCTGTTCACCAGGTTTTTCAGCCCCCTTAGGGCCTGATTCCTTCTGAGGAGAAAGTTCTTAAGTGTGTAGGAAATTTTTTCAGTACAATAAGAATGGAAGAGCAGCTTGTGCCTTTTACTATGAGAATTGATAATGTTTGTGATTTTACTGTACCTAATACGACACCTTGACTCCCTTTTCCTGTCCCTCCCTGCTCTCCCAAAATCATATTTAGCTGCTTCCCTGAGTGATCATTCTTTAGTATGGCTTTCCAAACTCAATTATCTCTGACTAAATAATTTAAAGCCTGGTTAAATATAATTTCATTCTGTCCCACTGGGAGAACTACAGAGAAAGATGTCTAAACAAGCAGGAGTTCTGAGAAATCCATTTGGCTTTCAAGCTGATGACTGATGTGGTATTGACAACAGATACTTTTCAAAGAACATGGATATGCCAGCAGGAACCTGCATAAAAAACCCCTGAAGACCTTTAGAAGAAATAATGGCAGCAGATTGGAAGGGAGAAGGAGTTAAAGATGTCCCAGAATTTCAAGGGATGCTGTGCATGTCCCCTTAGAGGCAGCAAGCTTTGCAGTGTAAGTACTCCTGGAAAATAGTTTTAAACACAGGTGAGGGTTATCCATGTATTACAGATAAGGCAGAACAAGGAAAGTTGAGTCTTGTGAAATGCTGTTTGTGTTGAAACCTACAGAAAAAGACACGTAATTCAGCACATCCTGACCATAAGCAGACAGATAAGCCGTCCAGTGAAAGATACTCCTTGCAAAGTATCAAAACATAAGGTAAAAGAAAAGAGGTGACGTAGCTTTTGTCATACGAGATGTGTCTGTGCAGCAGTGACAGCAGCTCAGCGATGCTGCCTGGTTTACCTTTGAACTAGGGAGCTCACAAGACAGCAAATAATAGAAGAGTTTAAAGATCACTTTTAAATTTGAGGAGAAATTACGAAAAGCAACATTAATGTTAGATAGATTTCTGAACTTTAAAAAGTGTGGTCTGTATTTGTTACCTTGCCACTTGCCAGCAGGTGCTAGAAATGTATTTCCTGTCAGGCTCAGCATCTCCAGTGGTGACTTTTGCACGATCTAGCAGATCTCACCGTAAAGCTCTCTGCTATAGACAGCAGCAAGATGATGAATCTGTGCAAGATTTCCAATGACATTGCCTGAAATCTCACTCTGCTGTTGTTGCCTCTGTTCTGATTTAGTTACCTACTCTTTAAGTCAGGGAAACATTAGTCCCATACTCTCAGCTAATGAGACACAAGGAACAGGTTTGTATGAATTAAAAGGATGGTAGAGTTGTGATTAAGTCAAATATTCGTGGAAGTCTCAATTTTTTTTCATAGTATAAGCTAGCAGCCTGTAGAAATTCAGCCTTTAAGGATTTTCCTTTCAATTACTTCTTCAGAATGGAAGAATTTTCCCTGAACTGCACAATATTATGCCTTTTCCTGATGCCAGTGGCTTTGAGCAGAGGCCCTGATCTCCCAAACACTTTTAATTTTTATGTTCCCCCAATTCTAAAAACCTCTCAAGCATACAGTCAGGGATCCTGCCAGCAGCGCTGTGGCAGTCAGTGGGACTTTGCAAAATTGACCTCTGCTCTTTCAAAACCTGTGAAGCAATCCAGCTTAGCAGTCAGTGAAGTGTAAAACCGAGTAGTCGGTAAAGGAAGGGCCAGTGGAATGCAGACACCACCAGAAATGCATGGATTTGCCATGTGAACTCCATTTCCAGACTCAAGGTGTGAATCTGTAATATTTGGCAACCTCACATTTTCAGCAGATGGCCAAGCATCCTACATGTCCCCACAAAATAAAATCATGCACACTTTTGTTTAATATTTTTGTCTACACAGATGCTTAAAATATTCCCCAAAGATGGAATATATACTCTTTGTTTTTACTAATTCTGTTTCATTTTCTTTAGACTGAGGCATAATTTTTTTTTTTTTTTGTCAATTTAATTAACACAATTCTTCTGATTTTCTGTAGGGAGGGTTGAAAAGCACCTACTCCAGTTTCAAGCAAGAAAGAATCTTGAAACTTCAAGGATCAGGGCATCTTCATTGACAAGTCAGAGCTTCCTGTAACAGAAGGATATAAATCTGTGCCATAAGGAGTGGAAAAAGGAGAAATATTTAACTGTTGTGTGAGTGTAACAGTTACGATGACCATCTGTATAAATAATGTTAAGTGTCCAGCTTTTGAGATGAAACTGTATTTGGCCTTTTCCTTTTTTAATGGAAAAGCATTCCATTACCAAATTTCTTTGTGTCTATCCATATAAGAATGGTTAAAGCAGAAATAACTGAATTTCCAGTTCTCTACGCTTCAAAATAAGCTACTGAAATGTGAAATGGGAAGAAATAGGCCTATAATTGCACAGCATATTAAATGACTGTTTTATTTCTCTCCACACATGCTAGCTATAAATAAAACAAAAGTCTCTGAAAATCTGCCTGAAAGCTTTAAATCAGAGGAATATTGGATCTTTGTGTATCCACAGTAGTCCAACTAAGTTGGTAGACACTGGCTTGGCTCCCAGACCAAAGCTCCTGGGGCTCTCTGGCAACAGCACTAAGCCATAAACACCAGATGCAGTATATCTAACAAAATTAAATATCAGCAGTTTTGGTTTTGTTGGGTTTTTTTTTTTACAGTTGGCATTTCAGAAACACAGAGTTCATTTAAATGGTGCCAACAGTTTATCTTTGCACCTGAATCGCTATGGCTGTATTTCTGAATGTGCTGGCGTGGAATCTCACAAATGCTATTTCCCCTGGCACTCCCCTGTCCCTTATGTCCCTGAGTGTGTGAGCAACAGCCACAGCTCCCCTCTTTGCTTGCCCCTTAACACCTGCCCAACCTTATAGCAGAAGTAAAACATGTGGAAAGTGCTGGTGAGCAGAGGTATGTGCAGGCAGGCAGAGTACAGCCTTGATTTTTTTTTCCTCATGTCCTCAGAATGAAGTGACAGATTGGGACTTTAAACAAATTACAAATGCCACGAAGGCTCTAATGTGTGTGTTTGAGAGGATCATGTTATTAGCTGTGACAGTGTCTGCCAGAGCAATTTCACAGCTGTGCTCCTGGCTTGCGATACCTTGGGACAATCTTTTCTCTGTGTTGCTTGCACACTAGTCCCTGGTGTTCTTTTAACACCTGCAGGATATTTGTGTCTGATAAACAGTTATTGTTGCTGATGAGACTTATCCCAGGCCCCTGTTTCAAGTGTTACATATCACTGCAGTCATTCCATGCATTAGATATATATATATATATCTTGGTGTCCTGGTTTTGCTAGGAGTTAATTTTCTTCTCAGTAGTTATAAGACTACTATAAAATTATCACACTTGGCTATTTTAGTTTTAAGAATTGAAAAAAAAAGGGGGGGGGGGGCTATTACTTGCTCCTGTGGGTTGGTTTTCTTCTTGCTGTACTTAGCATTTAGTTAGAACCACTCATTAGCTATTAAACAAGTTTCACTGTCTATATTGCAAAAGTATCCAAGGTTTTTGTGATACACAAGGAGATTATTGTGAGTGGATGAATTTTGAGCCAGATTCTCACTTCACTCTGTGAAGATCCTTGACCTGCCCTTAAAGGACTCTCTGCATGACCTGACCAGTGTAGAGGCCCTTTACTTTCAGAAGGCAGATTTGGAATAGTGAGTGTTGCAACGCTGCAAACAGGCTGGATACCTTTTTTGTTTGACTAATGACTCGGAGCTTTGTCAGCAAAATTATGTCCTTCCTCTGCTGCCAGACCTTGTTGGGGACAAATTCGAACCTAGTCACACCTGTAAGTCTGAGCAAGACTTGAGACTTATTCAGACTTGTTCTTTCAGGAGGTGTTCACAGATGTGCTGGGGGCTCTCAGTAATTCTCAGCAAACTGTGTTTTGTCTGGTGTGTGGTTGGAATAGTTGCACTGTTCTCTTTGTGCAGAAATGCGAGGACCCTGCTTTGGCTCTAGAGTTGCTTTGCAGACCTCTGCAGCTTTGGGAGGATTTTTATGGTAGAGGATCTGATGGCTTCAGTCTTGGTCTCATCTTTTAGAATCATAGAATGGTTTGGGTTGGAAGGGACCTTAAAGCTCATCCAGTTCCAACCCCCCTGCCAGCAGCAGGGACACCTTCCACTAGACCAGGTTGCTCAAAGCCTCATCCAGCCTGGCCTTAAACACTTCCAGGGTGGGGGCATCCACAACTTCCTTGGGCAACCTGTTCCAGTGTCTGACCACCCTCACCGTGAAGAACTTCTTCCTAATATCTAATCTAAACCTCCCCTCTTTCAGCTTAAACCTATTTCCCCTTGTTCTGTCATTAACTGCCCTTATGAAAAGTCCTTCCCCAGCTTCCTTGTAGCCCCTTCAGGTACTGGGAGGCCACTATAAGATCTCCCTGGAGCCTTCTCCTCTCCAGGCTGAACAGCCCCAACTCTCTCAGCCTGTCCTCATAGGAGAGGTGCTCCAGCCCTCGCATCATCCTCGTGGCCTCCTCTGGACTTGTTCCAGCTGCTCCATGTCTCTCTTGTGATGGGGGCTCCAGAACTGGACACAGTACTCCAGGTGGGGCCTTATGAGAGCGGTGGGTTCTTGCATAGGTGGCTGAGGTGGCCTTTCCTGTGGTGATTTAGGTGTCTGAATGTTACTTGTGCAATCCAAACTAGTTAGAGATGCTTCATCTCCATGGTGGGTTCCCCCAGAAGGCTGTTCATAGGAAGGTGTAATGCACTTGCTGTGTCTGTCTGTCATTCTCTGCTGATTACTGGTAGAATCTAAGTTGTTTTGCTAAATCAAGGTGCTCAGCTGTTTGAAAACTGAGCACTTTACAGAGATCTAAGCTCTCCCAGGGCTTGTTTTGTGGATTGGAGCTCCCCAGATGGTAGGGCTGTTTGTGTTCCCTGGGTGTCACACCAGATGCTTTACCTGTACTTAGCGTAACTCCTGCAAAATGTTTCCTGGGATGTGGGCCCTGAGAGTGCCAGTGTTTTCTCTTTTTATTGTGGAATCCAAAGATGGCACAGCCTTTAAAAATTTACCTCCAAGGTGGTGTACATCAGTGTGATCATAAACCCACACAAAGGCAGGACTTGTTTAGCTGTTGCATGCTGCTGACAGTTACCTGTGGTGGCTGTTTTGTGCATCCTTTGCTGTTAGTTCAAGACCAAACCCTGAGGATAACATTAGTAATTTGATCATTTAAGAAAAACCAGAAGCCATGAGGCAGAGAAGACTGTTGTTTAGTTAAGAAACTAATCACAGTTAGATTTTTAATTTTTAGTTTCTAAAGTCCTATTTGGATGGTTACATAAATGCCTCATTTCAAAATTGTGAGTGTGTCAAAACTTCCATGCAATTTAAGTGGGAGCTGAAGCAATGCCCTAAATTAAGGCCAGATATTTGTATTCTCTGATAGGCATTTGGGTGCCTAAATTTGGATTTCTAAACAAGAGCAAAATCTGCCTCTGCTCTAAAGCTTTGCTGAATGCAAAGGTACGTGTTGTGCTGTCAGGTCAGCATCAGGAGGTTTCCTTTGTTTGTTCTTCATGTCCAGGCTGATGCTTCCTCCTTGTGAGTATAAAGGATTGTGAGGATGACTGGAAATCCCACAAATTTAACTACCGAAAATAAAGGTGTAGAAGCAGAGTTTTGGTTCAGGGCCCTTAGCTTCAAACACCATGGGTTATAGCAGGGGTCCTCAAACTTTTTAACCAGGGGGCCAGTTCACTGTCCCTCAGACACTGTCGGGGGCCGGACTGTAGTTTGGAAAAAAAATGAGTGAATTCCTATGCACACTGCACATATTTTATTTGTAGTAGTGCACAAAAACCAGGAAAGAATGCAATACTGAAAATGAAGAACAATTGTAATCAACAAAAACAAATAATATTTCAATGTGAACTGTGGGCCTGCTTTTGGCTAATGAGATGGTCAGTCTTAGGTTCCATATTTGTCACTGCTGGTCGTAGCAAGTGATGCCAGTGTTCACCAGTTAGTCTGGGTCTGACTGGAGATTTCAGATGTTTCCTTTGGGAAAATGTCTGCTCACAGACATAGGTGCTGCCAAAGACGGATGCAATTTTGATTGCATGGTTCCTGAGATGATGATCTGTCTCT
>NW_010300401.1:0-4508 GCF_000700745.2 Antrostomus carolinensis | reverse complement strand
TCCTGCCATTTCCCCTGGTCCTATCGTTGGTAACCAGAAAGAAGAGATCAGGACCTGGCCCCTCCTCTTCCCCACCTGAGGAAGTTCTAGACTGCCATGACTCCCCTCAGTCTCCTCCAGGCTGAACAAACCAGGTGACTTCAGCCTCTCCTCATATGGCTTCCCCTCTAAGCCCTTCACCAATTTGGTGATCCCTCCCCTGGACACTCTCCTGTAGCTTTATATCCTTCTTATACAGTGGCACCCGAAACTGCCCCCAGTACTGGAGGTGAGGCCACACCAGTGCAGAGCAGAGCGGGACAATCACCTCCCTTGACCGGCTTGCAGTGCAGTGCCTGATGCACCCCAGGACATGGTTGGCCCTTTTGACAGCCAGGGCACACTGACTGTTGGCTCATGTTCAACTTGCCGTCAACCAGAACCCCCAGGTCCCTCTCCGCAGGGCAGCTCTCCAGCCTCTCGTGCCCCAGTCTGTATGTGTGTCCAGGGTTGCAGTGTCCCCAAAAAACCCCAGCAATTTCATTAAGCCATTTGCTGTCCAGCCTTTCTTACAGACACCCGGAAAGAACCCCGCATTGTTTCTCTCTCTCACACCCCGCTCCTGTCCCCACTGAAGAAGAGGTACTATTTGTGATGGTTTCTGGGTGTGAAAAAATAAGCACATAATTTATTTTGTACTTAGACAAATGGTTATAAAAGGCCTGGGAAAAGGTTATGAAAGGACTGGGAAAAGATTTTCACATACAGAATCACTCAATTTTATAATTCTGGCCAAATGAATCATAGTAGATAGCAAATCTTTAATGCACTTTGCATGTGGAAATTCTCATTTCAATGCACTAGACCTCCTTTGCTTTATTTCATACTATCCATTGTTGTTAAAATTTGACTGGTTAACTAGCACTGACAGAAAAAGAACAGAGACTTCAGGAAATTGTAGTTCTGTCCCCATACTACACTGCAATGAAAAATAGTCTAAAAGATATCCAGAGGTACCTGAAGACAGGCTGCACGAACAGTCCTCTAAAGACTTCAAAAGTTTTCTTGTATCTACCTTCAGATAAATGTTTTCCTCTTCACTCAGAACTATAACTACTGATACTATTTATATTTTACTTGCAATCTATGTACACTAAAACCTATGTAAACAGAGAAATACGTTGGCTACATCTAGACAGCACAGTTTTAAGACATCTGATGTAGATTAATTAAGTAGGATGGTGTGAATATCTCTTTCCCAATTTATAGTTTAGCCTCTAGCTGGAGAAAATCATTACCAGTTGGGAGATGCTGGCAGAGTACTATCAGAGGACTTACTACTAAGTGGAACAACATGGAGACAGAAAGCATTTCATTAAGTGATGTAAGAAGATATTTTAATAAAACAAGGTGATAATTTTGGAACTGTGTATAAACACTGCATTTATTCTCTTTCCTTCATTAAAGACTGTTTCTCAAAAAAGTAACAGTAGTGCAATCACCTCTGGCTCACAAAATTAAAATTCTTTATCCGATACCTCCGACTGACTACTTTTTAGCTGGTGTTATTCATAAGAACTGCTGTACAGGAGGAGTAATCAGAGTGAGCTTAAGATTTGCTCTGACACAGAGAAAGAAACTAATTATAGTGTAAGTAGGTTATAATTTTAATTGACAGATGAAAGATAACGTGACAGGAAGAGGAAAATATACCATACAAATAAAAACATAAATATACACTATATAGATACACACCATGAAATCCAACGGACTTATTTTCAGCAACAAGCTTAATTCTTTGTTAACTGTTTTCCCCCCAATATAAACTGCATCTTTTCTCACTGTAACTAATTCACTCATAAAATCAAACTTGAAGTTACATTTTCCAATTTCTAGCAGATACACAGAGAATGTTCCTCTGCCTAATGCCTTTCAAATGAGTCTTTCATTTTAGCAATTCTTACCTTAGTGATTTTTGATGTTATCATCACTTTTTCCTGCTTGACAGGTTTACTTTGTTGCACCACTTGACATATATCCTTAGACTTTTGTACCATCAAAAATTCATGCTTCCTCTACAACAAAATGTAACAATAAATTATATTTCACTTGTTACTTATGAAGGAAGCAGGTACATGTAAGAACAAACCTTACTTGTAGATTCTCTAAACGAGCTTGTACTTTTCTTGCTTGACCTTCCAACTTCTTGTTCAGCTCAGTTACATCACTTAACTGAAAGAAGCAGAAAATATTGAAGAATCTGTAAATTCAAAACTCAATTCTTGACTTAATTATCACACTGAAATAATCTTATGTGGCTGCTGAGCAGCTAAATTATTTAAGTCCAAGATTTTTCTTCTGAGCACGTAAAATGATAGAAACGAAATCATCATCCACTTCCTCAATAAATCACAGAATCACAGAATGGTTGAGGTTAGCAGGCACTTCTGGACATCATCTGATCCAACCCCTTAGCTCAAGCAGAGCCACCAAGATCCGGCTGCCCAGGACCATGTCCAGACAGCTTTTGAATATCTCCACGGTGGGAGACTCCACCACCTCTCTGGGCAACTTATTCCAGGATAAATAAGAGAGCACTAGCTCTTTATTGACTTGCAGCCAAACCTTTCAGTTTGCAAGGGAAGAATAAGCACTACAGCGCCCCTCTAGATATACAGGCACTATACATTTGATTACTTTTCATGAAGAAGTGACATAAAAATGGAGGGCACATTTCAAGAATGGTCCAATAGTCTTGTTAATGGGGAGAGTGGAAGTTTTCTTCCGTGCAGAATGAAAACAGTTACTGACCATGCTACAAAACCAGTTTGCTCTGTGAGAAAAGATGAAGGAAACTGTAACCTCCATTTAAATATAAGAAACATGTTCTACACATACAACAATGAACAGCATGATTATCACAGAAGCCCTCAGTTTGCAGAGAAATGCAAAGATTTTAAAGTGAGGGGGAATAAAGAGACAGATGGGTTGCACCAGAACATCAACATTCTAGGAGTTAGGTCTGATCTTCTCTGAGAGAAAAAGTAAGACTGATGTAGATTTTTATCATACTCAGACTATCAGAACTGTAATTAATTCACTGAATAAACAATAGACAAATAGTTTAGATAGCAATTTGTGTGTCAGCATTTAGGTCAGACTTAAGAGTCAGGTGAGATGAAAATTCCTACTCTGTATTATTATGAACCACTGTCTTAGTTTAAGAACTGAGAAAATACTGCCTTAATTAACATTTGTAAAAATAACTGAAAGTACTGAGCAAACATTAAGTTAGAAATACACATTCTAATTTTCATTTAATAGAATCCACACAGCAATTCAGCACAGAGTGTATCCTATTATGTTATAAAATACTTTCTCCCCATCCACTCTCAATTTGCTTCAGAGGACATGGATTTGCCCTTTCTAACACTTAGCTGTTGCTAGAGGTTCAGAGGAGTAAGTCCAACTTTTTTTATACTGTAAAAATCAGAGAGGCTAAATTTCAAGTACTAGAAAAAGGTGTGGGAAGTACTTTCAGCCATTCATACAATTCTTGTCTTACAGAAACAAACAATCAGTGATTTTGCAAACTTAAGCTGTTCAAATATTTAAAATTGTTAACTGTAACTCGTGAAATTGTTGATACCAGGAAATAACGACTTTTACCTGTTTTCTTAAAGAGTCATTCATTTCCTTCAAGGTGTCAAATGATGATTTCAACCTCCTATTTTCTTTCGTTATTTCTCTCAAGGCTTCTGTCAGCTGTTTAACTTCTGCCTCATGTTGCTTTAGAAATATCAAATTTAAAAACATGATTTACAAAAGATTATTTTAGAAACAATTCTAAGCCAAGTTCCCTTTTAGTGTTAAAATAATAGGAGAAATTTTGAAAGATCGAGTTTGTTATTCTACATGTCCAAATTCCCACCTTCAACCAATAGTGAGAAAAAAATCCACACTGCATTTTAAGAAAAATCTATAAAGAAACTGAAAGCAATGTGCACAGCCTATTGCTCTTACTCTTTCCAGATCCTACCCAAAACAGATTTTATCAATATGTACATTTCTCAGACAAGTCAGATGTGGGAAAGGTTTGTGAACTAAAACAAATGACAAAGCTTTTACTTATTGCTTATTTCTTCCATATAATTATAAAATTATAATGGCTGTTTTGCAGCCATTTTTGAGGTTTAAACTAGTTTTTCTGGCTTTGCTGACTCTGAATCATGCAGAATAAGAAACTAATCCTATGCCTCTTAGACTAGTGTTCTGGTTTAGAGCACAAGCATATGAATTGTTAACTACAACCTGCATATCCACTGCAATTCTCCTCATTCCTCTGAATCTTATATTAGATTTAATTTTCTCTGAACACAAGTGCATCTGGTGTATCTCAGATTTGATAAAATGGTAAAGTTTTAGTTTACTGAAAATATTCCAGCTAGATATACTTACTATCTCTCATTTCTCCACTTCCATGAATTCATTATTCTTCACTCATTCATAGAATCACAGAATGGTTTGGA
>NW_010300400.1:51198-51441 GCF_000700745.2 Antrostomus carolinensis | reverse complement strand
CCTCGGGTCGGCTGGAGAAAGGCCGTCGCCCGTCACCTCCAGGCCCCGGGGCGTGCGGGTGCCTCGCTGGCAGTTGTTAAGTTGCGGGCACTGTTGGTCGGTACTCACCAAACCAGAGACGTTTCTTGTGTGAAGTTTTCAGATAAAGAGGAGCGGCTGTCTGGAAGCGAGAGGGAGGAGGATGAGGACGATGTTGAGGCTGCCCTGAAGAAGGAGGTTGGCCAGATCCGCGCCTCAACGGAG
>NW_010300400.1:21734-51173 GCF_000700745.2 Antrostomus carolinensis | reverse complement strand
AGTCGGTGGAGAGTGGTGCCAACAATGTGGTCTTCATCAGAACCCAGGGCATAGGTGGGACATCAGCTGATGCTGCCTAGTGCTGTGGGGATAAACTGCTCTGAACAGTGCTAGTAACAGGCCACAGAGTGTGACTTCCAAGAAACTCATGCACACCAAACAAATACAGGGTTTCCCCTTCCCTCTGGCATTGCCACTCAATGTTGTTATTAGCGGAGGCACTAAAGGTAGAGGAACCCGCTTTGACAAAGTAATCTTTGATTATCCAGTTTTGGTCTAGTAAAACAACTCTTTATTTGAGGCTGACAGCAGTGCAGCCGAGCGTGCATTTGCACAGGTTATTGTTTAGAGGCGGGGAAGATGGGAGAAGATGCCTTCAGTTTGTTTCTCACACCTAGCTATTTTTCTTGTAGAACCTGAGAACTTGGTGCACCATATATTAAAGGATATGCATGCCACTAAAAAGAAGAAAACAAGGGTCATCCTGCGCATGCTGCCCATCTCTGGGACTTGCAAGGCTTTTATGGAGGATATGAAAAAGTACACGGAAACGTTTTTTGAGCCTTGGTTTAAAGCCCCTAATAAGGGTACTTTCCAGATTGTTTACAAAGCTCGGAATAACAGTCATATGAGTAGGGAAGAAGTCATTAAGGAACTGGCAGGTACGTATGGATTTGATTTGGGGTGTCAGTTGTATGTGCTTTAAAATGACTATCAGGCTAACCCTCTGGATGCTGTAGTGAAATGTGTTACTATTTCCATTGAATATATGACTCATAAAATAGCTCCATCTTACTTGAGTATTTTGTTTCTTGAGAATTACAGTGAGATAGTTTTAGTTACTTCAGTCCTACTGCTATTTTAAGCAATTACAAAAATGAGTAATTGGTTACAACTAAGGGGGATGTTGCCTTCTGTCTCTTAACCTTTATCCTTTCAGTCATGCTTATGCTCTAAAACAGTTTTCCCAGCATCTTTTAAACTATATCTTGTCTTACAGGAATTGTGGGTAGCCTCAATCCAGAAAACAAAGTTGATCTTAATAACCCCCAATATACAATTGTGGTGGAAATAATAAAAAACATCTGTTGCTTGAGTGTGGTGAGAGACTATGTTCTGTTCAGAAAATACAATCTACAGGAGGTGGTGAAGAGCACCAAAGAAGACAAACAACACAACCCATCAAGTCTGACAGAAGAACAGAACACCAAGGTAGTAGAACCAGAAACCAAGGAGGAGAAGAGCTCAAAAGAAGTAAATCAAGAGAACAAGAATCAAGATGAAATAGATGCTGAGCCCAAGGGGAATGATGTGCTGACAGTGTAGAAAATGATAGAAGGGAAAGACAAACACAATCAAAACCTATTAAAAAAAGTTGCCCTAGAGTTCTGAAAGGGTGTTATAAAGAGGAGAGTGGGTTTTGTTTTGAAATCTTGTTTTTAAAATCGACATGTGTTAAGAATTTTAATGCTTGTTGCAGGTGGAGCTGACATTAGAGCAGATGCAGGAGTGCTCAAGAACATGTCACTTTTCTGGTGAAGCTTGCTGTCATTCTTCTATGGCTTTATTCTGCATTGCCTTTACCTAGCACAAAAAGCATGTGTGTGTGCATGCACATGGAAATGTGGCCATCCTGACATCCTGACTCTCCTTTGTTATATCTGATGGCCACAGAAATCAAAAGGCAGTGCAGAATCGGCTCCGTCAGGAAGCACTGACAGAAGCGAGAGATCTGAAAAAGATCTCAGTTGCTTGCAGAGGGTTTTGAAGGAAGTGATCTGCCAACTTGTGTGACTGCAGGACCCACATTTTTCTGTGTGAACAACTAAGCTAAAACATATAATTTCCTGTGTGATGGAGGGTTATATATATAAATGTACACATTGCTCTACAAGTCTTGAAAGTGAATGGGAAGAAACTGCTGTGATCAAAATACTTGAATACGATGGGACTATTCAGAGTAATACATCTGACTGTTCTAGAACAGTGCAGGCATGGCAGATGGCTTTAGTAAAAACTACATGTGTGTTTACATTAGCTGTGTATACAGCAGTTACTGGTGTATAGGAAATGCTGTAGTCACTGCACAGAATCCTTTTGAGTAATTCCTGCAAATATCCTTTTGCTGCTCTTTCCAAAGACTTAATCCTTGGGGGGGTGTTATAAAGTATTTTTTGTTGTTTTTATTTTTTTTCTTAGGTCTCAAAATTTGAATTTAAATACTGCTTGGAAACGTCTTAGGAAAGAAGCTGTCCATTATACCATATTGGATATGGGGAACTGAGTTAAATTTTTGGTATTTCTAGCTTTACAGTATTAATTTTGTTTCAGATTGAAAGTAATGTTAGTCTGTCTGTTGTCTGTTTGTTACAGCAACTGTTTTGATATCCCAGTGATTTTTAAAAAAAGAACCAAAACCAGTGCAGCTATAACCTGCTTTCCAGTGTGGTTTTGAGTATGCTTCCTATACAACTGTCTAGCTTTAGTGTTCCATTTCTAGCATAAAGGCTTGTAGGTTGTTAATGAGAGAAGACTCATCTTGAAGAACACCACTTGTTACATGTCCTGGTTTAATGAAAAGCATGTGTTCTATCAACAGTGTTCAAGTTTATATTTTCCTCTTCTCTCAGAATTGATTTAGAAGTTGGAAAATTTAGACAACTTTTTTCCCTAGTCCTGTCTCCCTTACCACCCACTTATTAAAACTCTGCTTTCTTACCTTCATCAGTGTTTTCTTTAAGTTTTAAAGCTTTTTGTTGCGGATTAAAACCAGCAATGTCTAGGTCACACATAGGAAAGAACCAGTTGAGACCAGACAGAAAGGCCAACAGTGAATGTTTATTGGTGGCTGATGATGGTGATCATGATTCAAGACAGCCTACTTATCTTACTAAGGACAGAGATACTTGGGGATAGTTTGTGGGGGTTTTTGGGGTTTTTTTTTTTTCCTCTTCTCTCTCTCACTCATCTGTTGTATCTTCAGGACCTACATGTTAGAAGAAACTGCTGAATAGCTACCATCCATTTGTCAAGCCTATGCCTGATCTTTAGATGCTGCCTATGCTGAAGTCTTAAAGATGTCTGCATTCTTTTACTTCTGATTTTTCATAATTTTAATTTATTAAGTGTTCATTGTTAACACATTAATTCCTAAATCTTGAGGCTTTCAAGAGTCATACAAGCACGGTGCTTAAAGTGGATGCATGCAAGATCTATGGCCATTTTTAGGAACTTCATTAACTACTATCATGATTTCCTCATTAGTAAGCCTCTTTTGACTTAAAATACGTGGTCTCAAAGAATGAACGCACTGCTCCTTGATCTGGTAATCACTTCTACTTGTACCATAATTCTGAAAAACATTAGGTGGCTGGAAGATGTATTTGCATATTCCTTGCTAAATCAGCTTAATTTTTGTTAAGCAGGAACACAAGCATTTAAAAACCGTACAGGTGGGAGTTTTTAAACCTTGTACATTATTACACAATTACTGCCTAATGGGTGAAATATACAGAAAAGCTCCATTATGAATGAAATCGATAGGGACAGGCTTTTTGGGATTGCTTATCAAAACTAAACCTGTCCCCGCTCCTTGTTCCTCAATTCATTCCGTCTGATTTTCCCAGAGATTGTCTTTGGCAGCTGCTGGACAAATTCAATCTGATTCAAAAGAGGAAAAAAGTAAAATGAGCAGATTTAATTTATAATTAAATATATGACCTATGCTGTTTTTTTTTCAGAGCAGCATAGGTCTCCATCCTACTTAATTTAAATAAGAATTCAGTGACTGGGGAAATAACTCCAATTTGGTTTTAGATTGTGTTGTATCTATTATTTTCCAAAATATTGAAAATAATACTTGTCATTTTTCTTGCACAGGACATAATTTGGGCTTTTTTTGTTTGTTACTGAGTTTGAACTGAGTTTAATCTTTCTGTTTCTATCCCCCCCATGGTTAAAACAGATGTTTGGAATTTATTTTTTTTTTAATACACTCATGTTTACTTGCCTTTCTGGGGTACTTGTATGGAGCAGTGATTTTCTTGACATGATCTTGCAATTCACAGGCCAGTTTCTTTGGATCATGTGACTTAAAGGAAGGAGACAAGACCACAAAAGCTTTTACCACCTACAAAGGGAAAAGAAATTAAAAAATACAGCATTAATTAAACTAGAGCAACCTAACAGATGAGGCAATTAATTGGAGTGAGTATTGCCTGTAATACAGACTTGGTGTATCACACCTGTGCAGTAGAAGCCACATCTGCTTTTGTGTAAGTAAATTTAAAATGAGGATGAAAGACTGTTTGTACCTTACATTAGTAAAGGTCCTAAGTAATACACGAGAAAAGTTTCAAACTCTGCTTCCAAAGTTGTAAGAGTTCTGTAAAGGACTGTTCTAAAATTCTTACATGCTAGGGCCTCTTCTGTAACTATATGTCATTAAAATAAAGAATGTAATTCTCCAGGCAGTGGGTCAAAGTGTACATCAGTTCTTAACAGTCACCTTCATATTCAGTGTCATGTTCTTTAGGAAACTAAGGATTATATTTTAATTTAAAAAAACCCAACCAACCAAAAAGGAATATGGGATACACAAACTACTGCTCCCCTAAAATGATGGAAAACTTTGTGTAGCTACATTATAAATCTTAGGAATTAAGTGGAAGTTGAGTGTAGGCTCTGTCACACAAGGCACTTCATGAATAGGAGGGTGACCACTAATTACCTCCCCTCTGATGGGGTCTGGGCTGCTGACAACAGCTGACTCAACAACAGCTGGGTGCTGTATCAGGGCACTCTCTATTTCAAATGGTCCAATACGATACCTAGGAGAGAGAAATTAAATGCTTAGTGGGTTAAAGGCATATGGTTATTTTTTAGACATTTATTGGCATTTTAACTGAAATCTACAAACCCAGAGGAGATGATGACATCATCAGATCTCCCCATGAACCATATGTACCCATCCTCATCCATGCTCCCTCTGTCTCCAGTGAGATAGAAGTTCCCACGGATTGTGGAAGCAGTTTTCACTGGATCATCCTGTTGAACAAGCAACAATTAAGTACTCTAAATATTAAGAAGCCTTAAGCTTAGAGATGAGTTTTGTCTCTTTGGACACTACTCATAGTAAATTTCACTACTTGCTTTCTGCCTACAGAATAGAAGAGCTTGTGCTTGCTTTTTCCCAAAGGGAAAACTAAGCACAAGGCCAGATACAAAACTAAAGTTCACACAGTAGGTCTGCAGAAGAGGGGAGAAAATAGAAGTTTTGTTAGTCAGAACACTGTCAAGTCAAGAAAAGCCACAGCTCTGGTGTTTCACCTGCTCCTGTTGGTATAAATACATACCATGCTGAGGGCCTGAACTGCCTCTCTGGGGATTCACTTTTGGCTTACCACGTATCGAGTGAAAAAAGTAAATGGCCGCTTGGCATCTATTTTTATAGCAATGTCTCCTTCTTTCCCAGGAGGCAGAACACTGCCATTTTCATCTATAATCTGCAATAGGAAAGGCAAAAGGCTGATTATAACTTACCATTTTAAGAGAGCCATGTTCTAAAACTAACCAGCAGCCAACAGCTCAACCAAGAAAGTCAGCCTGCCCTAAATACCAGTGTATGGTACCAAAATTTGTACAGTATGTTGTACTCTTGTTTTACTTCCTATGAAATCAATGTCAAACAGAAAAGGGGACCACCATACCTGAACATCGTAGGGGGGAGTTGCCTTTCCCATGGAACCTGGCTTCAGTTTCATTCCTTTCATATTTCCACATATGATTCCCTGTTGGAAAAGACAAAGGACCAGCCCAGGATTTTTCACTGTTACTCCTGAGGCTATTCCTGTTCTTGTTCCTCCCATTGTTGAGCTAGCATAAGATCTAAATCTTTGATCTGTGCAAGCCAAAACATTTGTGAACTTCACTGAGATTCTTGGACAAAAAGTTCAAGATATTTTACAGCTTAAGAAGTCTTAGAAGCAGTTTCATAACCAAGCTGTAATTCTAAGCAAAACAATAAACCCTTTTGTAGACAACTGCCACATATTCTAATGCCACCTTTCTTTTTAGCCAAATATATATGGGCCAAATTCCATATTTACCAAGAGGAATGAGATATTTAAGCCTGCTAAGTGATATCTGAGTTGTAACCGTTTACAAAAAAGCTGAGCGTACAGCTTCGGTTTGGCCGTAGCCTTCATAGATAGTCAGTCCTGTTTGGCTTTTCCACTGTGCCATCACTTCTGGGTTGAGCGCTTCCCCTCCAGTCAAACAGTGCTTCAGGGTCTTGAATGCATACCTTCAGAGACAGAGGACATTGCTGAGTATCAGAGGACAGCAAGGGACAAATTCTGCTCTCCCTGACATCCGTATGTCCAACCCCATGACTTCAGGACAGACTAGACTCTCTAACTGAGAATTAGTTAGGGTTGAGAGAAAGCCTAGAGCTCCAGCTGGACTGGGGCTGGAAAGGGGCTGCCAAAGCAGTGAGCTGCAAAGGTGCACAGGACTGAGAGCAGCACAGCCACACACATGCCTTCAAGGGGTGAATACTGGCCTCTGTATTTACTGTCTGTAACACCTCAGGGCAAAATTTGCTCTGGTTTGGAGGTGCCTGAGGGGTGGATTTCATCTCCTCTCTGTAGTGTGAAAGAAAAGGCTCTGCGTCCTTACAGCCCCTGCCTCCAACACAGAATTTCCACCGCTCTGAACGTTTAAGTGGCTCTGAGGGCCCGTAGAAATCCCTGTTAAAGAGCCAGGCAACAGCTTGAACAGACCCAGCATGGTCACATATTAACAGACATGTGGTACCTGGTGAGGTCGTGCTGTACCAGCAGGCGGTAGGCAGTTGGGGCGCTGCACAGAGTGGTCACTGGATATCTGCACAAGGTCTGACAAATTAAAACAAAAACAAAACAAAAAAAGAAAAAAGAAAAAAAAAAGGGTTAAACAATACTGTTTCGGGAAAAACTTGCTCCCAACTATTCCTTTCAGTTCCATACTAGGGCACAAATTACAAGACCTTATTGTAACCTCACTCACATAGAAGGCTGTAAAAAGTAATTGCTGTCACTGCCAGTGTTCAGGAAAGATGTTACAGTGCCCCAAACATCAGCTGAAGAGGTGATACATTGACTGTGGTAAATCACTGGGGTACCTAATTTGTCCTGATGCTCACTTGAAGCTCAAGGACCATCCCTTGGTATGAAACACTGGCCCTGGAGATGCAATGTGAGTTTTGCAGGGGACTTCAGTAAACTCCACATCTCACCCTAGGACAGTCAGGCACCTCAAAATGGAGGCACCCAAAATTACAGGGTTTTTTTTACATTTTGCCTGTGTCAGTCTTTTATCTAGCCCCACACTTTCTGAAATAGACTGTTGCAAATCTTCAGACATGCAGCATTTCTCTCAGCTGTCCTGACAAAGGGCCTGACGGGCAGAGCCAAGACTCCATGAGCTTGGGCTGAGTTGTGAGTAATGCTGTATTAAAAGGTCGTTGTGGTCTGGCAAATTTATGTATCCTCCTTTACCTGGGACAAAACACGGGACATGAGTGCCTTGCTAGTAAAGTAAAGATCTCAGCTGAGCCTCTGTTTTTTGACACATCTTTATTTCTCACCTGTAACACAGCAAGATGATTCATAGTCACTCAGGTAGAGCTAAGCCTTATTTTTTTTTTTTAAACCTCACTTCTGCATGCAATGAAAATTTGCTCAGAGAAGGCGACAGGTAGCGATAAATAAAAGCAAGGGGAAGACCTCTCACTCACCAGCCTTCACTCCAGCCACACTGGGGGTAATGAAGCCTCCACTATCAAACTTCATTTTGTGCAGAGATGTATAACCCCCCGGACATTGCAAGCGGGTGTTTGCAAGGCCAAGAAATTTATACAAAAAAGAAAACCAAACCCGCAACTGCCATTTTAGAAAGGAAATGAAATGGGATTAAAATTCCCAAATAACCCCCACATGTTAGGAATGTAGGTGCTTTGAGCCATTTGGGAACAGAACTCTTCCTTTTGTGTTAGATTAAAACTCAGATTGGCTTGAGAAGCTTGAAAATAATTTCTTTTAAGAACAAGCCAATCTCACAGCTTCAGTGTTTTCCGGTACTAACTTGCATTTCTTAAGGGTCAAAGCAGTGTAATTAAAATATTAATTTACATGTAATTCAACTCATTTATGATTTCAATAGCGAAATACAGTAGGGGAGAGGTTTAAGTAATACCAGTAACTCCTACTGATCGGAAGCAGCTGGTAATATCCTGTGCCCAAAAGAGTCATGCTGCAAAATCCTTCCTGTATTATATTCCTATTCAAAGAACAATCACCTTGTGGTTATGCCGTCTTAAAACAGCTAATCCCATAAACCTAAGAGGCTTAGGTTTATGGCCTGCCTGGAAAACAACATGAAATATGAGTAACTGTTCATTGTGAGCATGGTGTTCTTACATTTAAGACTGCTCTTGGATCAAACTGTGGCATGGCATGTACAAAAACACACGTGCCCTGGAACCATGGACCAAAAATGCTCCCAATGGCTGCCTTTATCCAAGCAGTGTCTGACATGTTCCACATGATGTCTGAGGGAGTCAAATTCATCCAGTATCTGTTGAAGACAAAGGTGGCCAATATAAGGGAGTCTGCAAGTGGAAATTAAGAATGTGGGGTTTTTTGTTTGTTTGTTTTTTTCATTAGAAAGGCATGGTAAATTTGATCCAAAACTCAAGAGCTCAAATAAATGCTGTTTTCCTAGCCTTTTTACTAATGGCAAAGATAAAGAAAATCAAACGGTACCCTAACTCATTATTTAGCCTGGATTAACAGGCAAGTAGTTTCTAAAATGGAGCCATATACCATATAGACCAAGATCTTTGTTTCCTGGGTTCAATTCAGCTGAGGAGACCAAAAGAAATGACACGTACAGTACTGAGGGAGCCTCATCATCTATCACCATTTTATCGCATACAAAACCTCTTCTGTTTGCATCATATTTCAGAGCTGTAAATGCATAATTAGCTGAATACTCTACCTTCCACAGAGAAAAAAACCCAAACCAAAGCTTCCATAGGAATGTTCAACCATTTTGGGAGATCCTGTGGTGCCACTGGTAAAATAGATTACCATTGGATCCTGGCTTTTTGTCTTCACGCAGTTATGGACAGCAGGGGCAGCCCTTAAAAAAATGAAAGGTTCTGTGAAACAGTGGCTGGCGTTACTCAGCACACACAGCTTAGATCCTTTGTTCCCAATACACGCAGGACTGTTTGTATAGCAAAATGTGAGGGATAAGAAACTACTGAGATCCCCTCACTCTTGCACCGCTAGTTCTGTATTAAAGTGATGCTGATCTTGCTCTTTAAGTATTCTTCATGTCCACCTTCTCCAGAGTAAAAACACCAATTGGCTCTTTTTTTGCCTCCCATAACAACTACCAAAGGCCCAGCACCTTGTGTTTGACCAAAGTGCCCTCCAGAAAGCCTATCTTCCAGCCTTAGTGTGATTAGCTGAGGGAGGGCCCACCATTTCTTTCAGTAGGTGATCCTCCTAGTTAATTATCCTTGCAATATTTGGGAAGTATGGGGAAGCTCAAACTCTTGGTTCTCTGGCACATAACAGAAATATTTCTTGTCTCTTACTAGGATGAGAAAGCAAAACTTTCTTTTTCTCTGCCAGCAGTGATGTTCAAAAAGGTTTTGCTTGGCATGAAAACACTGTCCATGCCTGCAAGGTTGGATGTGGGAAGTCTGTGTCCCCAGGCCAGCTGCCTCCCTGTGCTGGCTGGCAGACAGGCTACCTGTGTGCCCTCACTCCAGAGCCCTGCAGCCTCCTGGCCAGCTCAGCAGTCAGGTAAGGCAACTGAGGACATGGGCAGCTGGGAAATCTGGGCAATTAGCACACTAGGTAGGCAAGCTGCCAGTGACCTGGAGAGACAGTGAGCCAGGCAGGACAGCAGCCCAACATGCTGGAAGACTAGGAGCCTGACAGCTGAGCAACCCTGGAGCCAGACAGCCAGCACTTTGCAAGGCAGCCATCCAGGGAAACCAGACAGCCTACCTGCCTGACCACCAGTGACAGCCTCTGCAGGGCTGATGCAGTCCCAGACAATACTTAGGTTTTATCAAATCAGTTTTACCCTCTGCCATGGAACTAAGCCATGGAACATTAGCCCAGCATGAAAGAGGATTCATCGAATTGACTTGACAATGTTTTAGTAGCTCTAGGGGTTTGAGAATGCAGTGTTCCTGCTTCCCCTATCTTCCAGCTTAGCGACACTAAAGTGGGCAATTGTTCAAAGAAGCACGTGGAAATACAGTGAGACTGTTCAGTGAACTGCACAGGTAATGCCAGTTCAGACACCTGTGGTTGTGAGAACACAGGGTATATCTTACAAAGCTCTTAAAGTGACTGAAGAGCTTGGATCCCACCTTGAAAGAAAGGTTTTAGCTGCATAGATGCTTTTAACAAAATATTAGCTAGTAAAATCATACCTAGGGGCTGGAGCCGATTGCAGCAGGGTATTTGCTTCCCTTCCCCACTCTGCCTCTCTGCCCCTTCTACAGTTCCATGCACTGCAGTGAAGAGCTGTCTGTTGGGTGCCATTTTAATAGCTGCTTTTCAGCAGTGAAGCAGGTGGATTCCTGAACACATCAGGTTCATTTTGCAGTGCCCTTTTTTAGCCATTCATAGAGAAAAGCTATTCACATTAGCCTTATTATCATAAAGTTTTAGGAATATGGACTGGAATAATTTGTATAGAATATTTTTCTTTGAGCTTTAGAGGGTAAATGGGCCACAGCTGTCAATAAAAGAGGCTTTCCTGTCCATTTTTCTGTTTTATTTCATAGTAATTTATAACAAACCTAGACATCATAAGACTGTACTTATATTTTAATTAGCAATTTGGCCATTCCCAATATTTCCTTTCTTCATAGAGAAGATATTAAGTTGCTCTCCCACCCTCTCAAAGGTATCTAGTTCATTAATGAGACACAAATGCACAAGTACGTTTAAACAACTTGAGAAATTTTCCTCTAGAGATGATGGAGTTAAGGAAGAAGACACTCACTTGAGCAACTCACTGAAGTTCAGCCACTCAGCCCTGCTGCTTTCAGATACAATTAGCTTAGTTTTCAGAAACTGGCACTTGGATACAACCGAGTCCACTTCAGGAGCAAGCCCATCAGTTGTAATAATGCACTTAGCCTTGGAAGCCAGCAATCTATAGCAAATGTCTTGTGCTGTCAGTTGTGTTGTCCCTGGGATGATGGTAACACCTGAAAGTACAATAATATTGGAAACGCATTAGGTATTTTTCACTTTCAGTCCTGATCACTTCATAGCTTCTCTTGATTTGTTGAATACCAGCACCATTCAATCCAGAAATGAGAATAAGGTAAAACAAGACCCCCACACCTGAGCTTGAATACAGATGTGCAGATCTGAAGTACAAAACAGCTTCTGTTTCTATGAGACCCTTTGCTCCAGGCCCAATCTAAGCAGAGAGTATAACTTTGGGGCAGTAAACATTAGCAGCTTTAAGTCTGCTGAAGTTAAATCAAATTGATTTAACACAACCAAATTGATGTAACACAATCAACGCAAGTCACGAGGTGAAAGAAAAATGATGAAGGTAATTCCATCAGTCATAAGAGACTACCCCTGTCAGCCCCTTTCATTGTCAAACGTTCAAGCTAGGAAGTCAAATAAGATATGTAATTGTTAAATAAACTGTTAACCAACTTTTGGCGTAGAAGGTAACAAACAATCTACAGACCATTAGGAATGATACAATTCACCTGTTCGCATACAAGCCACATTCAGTAGCCACCATTCTGGGATTCGGGGTAGAATCACTAAAACTCGGTCTCCTCTTTGCAGACTGCATGGTCCAGACAGCACGTTGGCCACTTTTTGGGACAGGAAGCCCAGCTCTTTAAAGCTCCATTTAATTTCATCTCCTTTTCCATTTATCCACCACAGAGCTGGATTTGATGGTCCCTTTCGTTCCTATACACAACACAAAGGTAAATAGCATGCTGGTTACCTCTGAGACTCCTGCAGTTCCTTGAAGAGTTTTTAGGATGCTCCAAGCAATGGAATCAGAGCACTACATATTCTAGGGCAGGGATATTAAGCACGTTTTGTTTAAAAGAGCCCTTTTCCAAGGCACATATAAGTTGGTGTTTAATCAAATTGTCTCTCCCTTCTCTACAATGTAAGATTATGTTAAAATAGAAATCAGGGAGGAAATTCTGGTCCCACTGAAGCCAGTGACGATATTAGACTTGACCTTGGGTATAGGAGCACAGTTTCACTAAAAATACTGAATCTACAGGGTCAGAAATGTTACCTCTTCTATTTGAGACCACTTGTCCAGCACATCACTTGCAAAATTAAAGTACTCGGGTACTTCCTGTTCACAACGACTGATAGCTTCATAATCTGAGAAATTCAAAGGTGCAAAAGTCTTGTGATACTGGTGGAATAATCTGCAGACTGTCTGGATGCTCCATGGGGATCGCAACGCTCGAAATTCAAGTAAAATCTTCATGGCACAGAAGCAGATAGATAGAGGCTTTTGGAGATGATAACCATCAGAACTATTTTTTAATGATTATTTCCCTCCTACAAGAGACAGAAAAATCAATAATACTATTATGATGTGTACATTCCCAGATGAGCTGTTGGCTCCAGATGGAACAGATGTATAAAGAGCAGCAAGTCCATCTCTTTATAACATTTTATCCCACCTCTCCTTATGGGTAAGCTACACCTCTAGTAACCCTTTTAAGTCTCATGCTTTTCATCAGTCCACAGGTTTGTCAGAGAATACCCCTTGGAGCTGACAATTCCTATTCTGTCCAACAGAATCCTGGTTGCAGGATGGATGACATCTTCTGTTCCTGCTTTTTGCCTCAGAATCCAGGATATAACCATCACACACAACTACCCAAAGACTAGGGTAGTTGCTAGCAAGCAGGGAGGAGGGGTCTGTGTACTCAGAAAATGTGGAAGAGATGTGATAAATAACCTTACTGTCACTTCTGTTGCTAAAGCAGTAAACATTAACCAGAAGTATGTTGCACATTGCACTATCTGCTCTGCCTTCCTTTTGTCCAAAGAAAAGATTGTGTCCTCTTCTCCCCCTGGCATTTGCCTTGTATTAGTTGGATAGCAAAGTATCATGGTGGTTTTCCACATTCTATTACTGATTTGTTTACCGGACTAATGCTTTTGCCACATCTGCATTCATCCTTAAATGTACAGAGTTGCATTTGGTTTCACAAAATACCATTTGTAGTTGTGTATTACCCTGAAAACACTTTCCAAAAGAGTGAAGTGAATTAGAGCCATACGGACAGGAACATGGTGCTCAGAATACATTCAGCTTCAGAGACTAAAAGATACACATGCAGCCCTTTTTTTTTCCCCCACATAGTCTGCTTATAACATATTGTTTCTTATCTCTATCCTTAACAGGTCATTAAAAAAAGACTGATTCCAGAACTCACAGTTAATCAGTGAAATCTTTGTAGAATTGGCTACTGTTTTGTTTTTCCCTCAGATCTGAGCCAGAGGTTGCAGACTCAGACCTAGAAGATGTTCTTGCAGAAAGAAGCTGCTTCTTCAGTGTGCTTGATACAAAACAGAAAAGTATAACTGCTCTCTGGTAGCCCATCCTCCTTCATAAAGGAGAGAATCATGTGAAGAATGCAGAATAAAACACAGCATTATAGAGGTTTTTTTTGTTTTGTTTTTACATTAGTAGATGGCATTTTTCATTTTTGAGAAGACTAAGTAGTATTTGAACAACAACTAAATAAAAACTAATTTCTCAGGGTGTTTAAATAGGTTGTGCTTACCTGGAGATGTTAGTTATGATCAGGTGAGACTTCTTTCAACTCCTCCTCATGTATCTTGCCTAGTACTTAATTGGCAAGTACTACCTCCTCCTGGCTCACTCTAATTCTCTGAGTGGTTGTAGCCCTTCGTTGGTATCACACATCATGTTCCGTGGTGGGGATTATTTCCCTCTGAGAGCACAGATTTAATTTCTCCAATTACCTTCTGAAAAAAGGCACAATCACTGAAAAAGTTGAGAGAAGATGGAAAGAGCGCTCAGTACGAATGACTGCATTTCTGGTTCACTGCCTTTGGAGAATGGATAATCCACCATACATTAATATATAACTCTATTCTATGGTACCAATGACTTTGGAAACGGCAACAGTGTGGCTTTATTTTCAGATTCTGGAGTTAAACATAGTATGGGAATTGGTATGATAAAGATATGAAGATTTTCATAAGCCTGGTGCCAATAAATATCACCTGTAATATCTGATGGACACTTCCGTGGAGAAAATACATGCAGTCCAGATGTGGGCCATCCTGTCTGAGAAGGACAATGAAAACTCCAACTACAGAGTCATTGCTATGAAATAGGGCAACAGAGGGATGAGACACAAAATCCATGCTCTGGAAGGCAGCAACATGATGCAGGAATTCCAGCTATTCAATTATGAGGCACTTGCTTTACATGACTATACTACAGTCACAGTACAGTCTGCTAGCATTGCTACTGCAGGCAGTAAGCCCTGCAAGGGGAAAGGATTTTTAAACTAAGACCTAGCTAAATAAAGGCTATACATGAGCATACACATAGACTACATAATATATAGAGACTGTATATAAATGTAGGTATTTTTAAAATGTGTAGATGTGGCACTTAGGGACATGGTTTAGCAGTGGACTTGGCAGTGTCAGGCTTATGGTTGGACTCAATGATCTTAAAGGTCTTTTCCAACCTAAATGATTCTATATAAAGTCAATAAAGGGTATAATTAAGGATCAGAGTCAGGAAACAGGAACAGAGATGCTGCTAGAAACAACAAGCACAGATAGCAGCCATGGAAGTAACGGACTATGGAGAGGCTGAACCAGGCCAACCAACCCCCAAACACTGACAGCATGCATGGAAAAAAAACAGTTGACCAGTGATTTTCATGGTAGTAGCAATGAAATCCAGAGAAGTTTCTCATTTGTTCACTAAAATATAACTACCTGCTCCCAGAAAGCAGAATTCAGAGCAGCTGTTGATGTGAATGTGGTAGAGAACCACCCAGGGCAGATGATGCAGTTCCTCTCTGGCATGTCTGTTGCTTACTTCAAGTACACCACTTTGGACAGGAGGCAGCCTAAGGACTTTCTCTGTGGAATGAATTGCCAAAGGACTGATAAATAAAAAACACAAAACCACCTCCTTTCAGTCACTTTTGTAGTTTCCTTAAAAAAAACGTAATGCTCTCAGCATGCAAATACTTCTTATTTGAGATCTAATTCTGCTCCTAAAGAAATAAATTTTCAACTATCCCCTGGTTTCAGTAGTGCAAGCTCATGTCCATTTAGATTGATATAATCTACACACACACAGCATTTTGTGCATTTGTTTTTGACCTCAGGCAATTACGTGCTTTGTAGCTGGAAAGCAAAGCAATATCCATTTCAGAGCTTAAGGGTATGAAAGAGGCAAGATCCACCTGCAGAACCCTCTTGGCACAGCCTCTCCTGGGACTTGTGTTGTTTGCCAGTTAATAACTCAATTAGTTGTCCTGAAAGGTCATCAACAGCTTTACAGCACGTTTGCTATTTTCCCAGGCTCTTGGTACAACAACAGATATGCTCATGGGTACTGCATAGTGGGTTTACAGAAGAACCAGGAAATTTTGAGATAAATAACGCTGGGCTTTTTTTGGTTCACTGGTGTTTTTGTGCTCCCAGTAAACACAGCCTTGGTCACAGAGTTCAACTACTACTTATATCTTCTGAAGCAAGAATAAAGAGTACACAGGCTGTGCTCTAGCAGCACTGTGTGAGGTGCAAGTGCTCCAGAGGGGTAACAAGAAATGCGAGATGTGACCTAACAGGGATGATCTAAACCCCTGCTGTACCCATGCCCATGTAACTGTGCTTGACTGTTATGGAAATATCTCACAGTCTGAACTGACTACTCAGTCCTGGAAATCCTTAATTATATTTAATCCTGAAATGATATGTGACCCAGCACTGATCATCAACAACTATTAAAAATATTCTCACAAAATAATATTTTATATAGTTGCATACCTTGTGGCTTTCAGTGATAACAATTCACATGCAAAAATAAATGCAAAAGCTAAAGGCAAGTCTGATTTCCCCTCTTGTATCATTATTTTCCAAACAGTTTCTCCCACATACATTTAAAATTATAGGGAATATATTGCTTTAGAAATACCTGAAAGCACCAAACAAAAATTGGTATCTTCTACTCTTACTGACAAGGTTGTCCAGCACCTGTTAAAACTGATAGAGAACGGGATGCCAGAAGGCAGAAAAGCAGTCCAGGATGAACATGTTCTGGTCAGGAGCTCAGCAGCAAAGCTAAAGTCTTCTCCACTGTTTGTTCCTAAAGTTTCTTCCTTTGCATTTTCCCAGAGATCACCTTTGATAGTTGTTCAACAGACTCCAACTTGTCTGAAAGAGAAATGACACAATACTTAGCAGTTTGACACCGCTTCATTCCAAGCTGTGTTCCTTTTCTGTGGCAAACCTGCAATTTTAGAAGCTATAGTCCCTTCTGAGGATGAAGCAGGCAGGCAGCACATCAGTCCCAGTGCCCAACAATAAGAACGAGTTACGTATTAGAGAAACAGAGCTCATCAGTTGGGCGACTCAGTAATTCCTCAAGTCGGTAGGGTGACAATCACATGCCACTCAATTTGAGCACAACTTGGACTTCAAAGGGAACAACTAAGGGGATTTATCTGTTTGCTTGAAATACTGGCCAGTGAGGCAGAGCTAGGACTCCTGCCCACACACACAACAGAAATGTTCTGATTCATTTGTTTGTTTCTTCTTTTTTTTTTTCCTGGTCAGGTTCAGGTTTTGTATTGTTACAAAACTGCGCTAACATGTGGGCAAGTCCGACTGACCCAACGTATGGACTGAGAAGTCTGTGACTGCAGCAGAGAGGAAACAGCTTGAGTGAGACCTTCTCTGCTGTAATGAGCAATTTACACCACTGGAACAGGGCTCAGGGGAAAATCTATCCAGATCTCTTTAAAGCCCAACACAGACAGTACAAAAACCTAAGAAGCTGTTCCAGGATTATATTTTCAAGACTGCTTTAAAAACAATTACTTTCCAAGGTCATAATTAGATTATATTAAAAAAACCTTATTATTCACATAAAATAAATGGCTTATATGAACAATCTGATTACTTCACTTCAGACAAAGTGAATTACTTTGCCAAAAAAAAGTACTTACATTTGAAATCTGAATGTGCTTAAAAAGAATCAGATTCTGAAATTGACCAGATTACACTTTTCAACATTTGTATGATTTAATTTTAAAATCTATTGCAAAATCCAAAAATGAGATTGCATTTAAAATATCCAACATGTTTTCCCTCTGTTCTGATTGAATCAAGGAGAGAAAAAAAATAATCTCCCAGAATAAAGCTGTTACTCAGGAAAAGGGAAAGGAAATTCTCAACCCTGCATCTCAGTTGTTGGAACTCTGTGCAGAAACTGAGGGAAGCCAAAGACAGACAGTGAAGTCTTTTCTGAATATTTTTGGTGGGAGATGGCACATCACCCTTTAGCCAGGTGGGATTTATCCTGCTACTCCTGATGAACTCTTCATGTTTAACTTTGAATGTGGGTGCCCTGGGGTTCTTTTCAGCCATTCTAGATACTCTGCTAGTGGAGTTTGATTCCTGCTTCACTCAGAAAGGCACAGCGCACTGCCACCAGTAATGAGATGTGAAAATCATGCTGAGATTCCCCCAAACCTGCCATACCCTTTGAGCCTGATAATCTGCAGCCAGTGTAAACTGTGATAACTCTGCTGAGGAACTTGGCAGGCTATTGATTGTTGCCAGCTGAGGCTTTCACCCACACTATAGTCAAAACCCCTGTTATTGTAACATCCAAGCATTATCTTTCTCTGGTCATTCAAAATGTCTAGAAAAACATTTAACATTTTATAACCGTATTTACTTTGTAAAATCTAATTCTTTTGTTTAAAATAATTAGGATAAATTTATGCTCATAGACACAATTTGATTAGGTGAAGGGACATTTCATTTTCATGTACATAATCACAGTGAAATCTATTAATATAGGTTCATCTGTAGTTTCAATGTAAGAAGACAGCATCAGATCCTATCAGGATAGGCCTGTGATGTTCAGCTAAGCAGCGTTTACTGATGGAGTTAGGATGGGGTCAGATTTTCAATGTTACATTTCACAACCTGATTAAAATAGGTTCCAGGAGAAAAAAAAGCAAAATTCTACTATTCCAAAATATAACCTGATTGCATTTCTAATCTGATAATTAGGTTTTATTAGAGGAGTTTTAATTTTAGGCTGCATTGACAGGAACTACTTGTATATTCAGAACTCAATGACACTTGCCTTTCTCAGGTATTTGTAAGGTGCAGTAACTTTTTTTCATGGGCTGAAGAATTAATTTTTCAGGATCATGAGATGTAAATTCTGGAGACAGAACAATAAAAGCTTTTACCACCTAAAGGAGAGAGCTAGAGTAAGGCAACACTCAGCAATCACTAACTTGATGAATAACGTTCAACAGAATGACTAAGATGAATAATGCAATTTTCTACAATCATATTTCTTTCAAGAGAGTGGAAATGTAAGTTTCTGAGCCAGATGCTGGACAACTTTCTGTTTCTTATTGCTTGTTGAGCTTCACAAATGGTTCTTAAAACTACTCACAGTGAGCACAGTGGCTTTCCCAGCAGACAGGAATTCGTCACTGGTGTCTGGGTAGCCACGTCATGTCCTCGCAGTGTTCAAGAAGAGAAGTGACTTAGGTAGGCCACATTTGCTTAATGGTCTTCCTAAGAACAATAGCTATGGGACATTGCTTCAAGGTAGAGGATCTCATTGGGATTCAGAGAAGCCATTGCCAGAGTTTCAAACAGGCTTAGGTACCCCTAATTTTTCTGAAATCAAAGGAAGTTAGATGCCTCTTTGTCTCCTCAAATGTATCTGAAAACACTGGTCTGCATCTTTACAACGTTAATACAAGCCAAGATTTCCCTCACAGACATAGCTATTTCTCAATCCACACATACATTAGATGTTTCAGGTAGCTTCTAGTATCAGTGTCCTTACCTCTCTCCTCTGATGGGGTCTGGGCTGCTGACAGCAGCTGTTTCAGCTCCTGCTGGACGCTCTGTCAGGGTACTGCCTCTCTACTTCAAGCAGCCCAACATGACACCTAGAGAGGAAATAAGAATTTGGTATTAAGAAGTAGAGCTGGGCAAATAATTCCGCAATCTTTGGTTCAGTGGTAAGCCAAACACTGTGCTTCTGCCATCACTTATGATGCCTTCAGAGCTGTGTGAAAAACTCAGGTTTTCATATGCTAGGCAGACATGTTTGGAGGGGGGCATCTCAAAAGTCACCAGTAAACTGAAAATATTACCCAAAATGTGTTTGATTCGTTACCACTTATCTAGCATAAAGACAGAAAGGCCTTGCTGGTTTGATCTGGATAACAAGGTTCCCCCTTCTCCTGTAGGCTGAATGTTACCACTTTCATTTATCACGTAAAATGAAATTAAGTTCACTCATGCATAGTTAGGTGATATGCTGCTAAACAGAGATCAGTCCTGCCATGACCTTATCTTATTTCAGATTGAAGTGACAAGAGTGCTTTACACTCATCAAAGCACCTGAACATCGTAAGGCAGAACTGCTTTTCCTAATGCACCAGGCTTAACTTCCATCCACTCATGAGCTGCACGTACAACACCATGTAAAACAAAACTGAGTTTATGTGGTTTGTTACTCTCTACAAATGGTTAATTTTGCAGCTCAATGATCCACAATTCTAGAAGAAATAAAAGATGTTCATTTGAAACCATGTTTTCTCATTGCAATTTTAAAGTCCACTACTCATTTATCTAATGGTGTAAATCAGCACAGCTGAGAGAAATCCATACAACAGCATTGACCCACATCAGTGAAAGACCCTAATCAGTGGGAAAAATCCTGTTTTCATTCAAAGTGTTGTTCCAGGTTAAATCAGCTGGGCTTGAAGGGCTTCTGATTTACATTTGCTTTACGGTAATTTGGCTCCATTTATTTCTCAAAAACGTTCTCTGATTTATATTGGTGTGAGCAAAGCAGCAGAGCAGTGTTCTTGGCCAGGCTGTCATTAGTGTCTGCATTCTACTGATATGTCTTGTAGGGGGAGAAGCAAGTCCACAAACTTGGATTTATGGGACTTTGAGTTTCTCCTCATCTGAACCACTGAAGTGGCACCACGGAACAGTCTAGTGTGAGTTAAAAATTTCATCCAGGGAACTTCTACCCTAGACATTTGTAATGCTATTTCCACACAATATACACTGCATGTGAGTGACTACAAACACACTCATTTGGTCTGGCCATAACATTCATAGATATCTAATGCTGTCTCGTTTTTCTACTCTGCCATCATGACAGGGTGGTTTGACTCCCCTCCACTCATGCCGTATGGCAGGTTCTTGTACTTGTAACTTCATATATGCTGGGAAAAACCCCAAGAAATAAATGCATTAGAATCACTGAAGGCAAGAATATTCCAACTTTTTGTTTTGTGGGGAAGGAGTTGAAGTTGTAGATCACTTATAAAATGCTCCTGCTCAATGGACTGGCTAAAATAACACACGCAAAGTCACAAAAATCACCATCCAGCAAATCTGCAAGACCAAGTTCCAAACACATTCTGGAAATAAATTAAAGATTTCTAGACATAAAACTAAATATTAACTTCCTTAATAATGCAAGCAAAGCAATTTTATGTGCCAAAATACATACAGTAGTATATATGTATACATGCAACATTAAGCATATACTATGAATTTCTACAACTTAATAGTTTCTCATGACATGTGAAAGCGTCATATATGAAAAGATTATTTCCCACACACTGAATATAATCTCAATTCTCATTTCATTTACCTCAGAGGGGTTTTAAAGCAAAAGATGGAGTCTTACTTTCATACTTATTTCAAAATAGTCTTTAGTATAAATACACGTTGCTTATACTGCGCATAATAACAGTTTAAAAACATGTCAAATATTGCCAGCCTTGCATTGAGAATTCCAATGCTGGCTAGTGGTTGGAAGACTAGAGACATGCCTCCAAAAGAAAGGAATACCTACACGTGGTTCTCATCCTACCCCCCAAAACGTGGATTTTAAATCCTTCTGCAAAAAACCTGCTAGTCTCCTGTCTGTAGCAATGTACTTTCAGGACTTGTGCTGCCACTATCCCAAACCAGAAAAAAATTATATGACCACTAAAGGGAAAACACTGAAGAGGAAACATATTCCCTGTCCCCAGCTGAAACTGAAGATTTCTCTTTACTTCATAAAACTTCAAAAGCAATAAACACATCCTCTAAAAGAACTCTAATCAGTTATTTTACTTGTTTGCTGTCCTTAGAACAGCCGTGTTGCCCATTCTAAACATACATAAAACACCAAAAGAAAGGGCTGATTATCTTCTGAAGCATGAGGCTGAAGACCAGAGAGTCTCAAGAACATAACAGCTTCCTCCTTATGATCCATTTTTGATTCCTTGTTGTTCTGATACAAGGGAGAACATTAGGCAAAACGTGCAGAGGTACCAGCAGCATTAACACCTGGGTGAGGTTGTTTTGCAGAACATTGCACTTCTGTAATCCCTATAGAGACCATATGTACCAAAGTCACCCTGTCTCTTCCACAGGCTTTGGATGAGAGGGTTGGACATTACTGGAGTTTAACTGCCCACACAGCTAACTGCAGAGACAAGGGTAGTTTCCAGGGGCTCTGAATTACATTTTATGCACTTGTTTATCATTCCACCTTTTGTGGACTTTTTATTGTTTTGTCCACTTGTGGTTGTTTTTAAACACTTCTTTGTTTGAAACCATGCAGAAAGATCTAGAAGATGTAGAGTCCCTGGAAGGCCCAGGAGTATATAGCTTTTAAAGGAAACTGAGCTGGGTACAGAAAAGAGCTTGAGGCAGCAACATACCCAAACAAATGCATTCAAGAAACTAAAGATTAGTTTTATAATCATGTAATCTAATGCTCCTAGGAACGTTAGGAATGAAATAGTGAAAAGTGTTCTGAAATCTCTGTGAAATACTAAGGAGCATTACAAAAAAATGAAGCTACTGTCAAAAAAGAATGAAGTAAACATTGTATTTATTGACCATTGCTTTCATTTCAGCAGTTGCTAGCACAGAAATTGTTTCACTGACATAAGCAAAGTGTTTATTCTCAAGAAATAACATATTTTACTTTCTCAAAATTAGAATTCTCCATATCTCACTTTACAGCTGCAGTAGACACAGAACTCCAGGCAGTGAGACACAGCTGTAAAAGACCTTCTCTCCTGCCTAACGATGCTACTGTTCTCCAGCAATTCCTTCTTATTTAATGAACAAAGAGGACTCCAAGGATGGAGATTTTTTTTCAAATAATGAAAATTCATGCCAGAAAATGAAATTTTCTTTGAGTACACAAAATTAAAAAAACCTGAGGATGAACAGCTAAGAACTGATATAGCCTTAAAGTCTGTCTCACTATTTCATGTGCAACTGTAAGAAGTAAGAGTGTGTACACTATCGTACATGCTTCTTCGTAAAGCTAAGAGCTAAATGTTAAACAGAGATGTGATCATCTAAACCAGGTCAAGGTAGTTTTTTCACTGGTTTCACCTCTTAAGTGGCTGCAGAAATAGACTGGTGCTGTAGCAAGTGTCTACTATGGCAAAGAACCACGGTCTGTTCTACAAATTGGGTCACCTGCCCAACAGCAAACTTCATTTTAAAGACCACCAAAACTGGCACAGGAGTTTTGTCTATGTGTGTGAAGTTCAGAACAGAGGGCAAGCAACAAAGCTACTTCTGTATGAGAGAGTATTTGTGGATAAATCATGGCAGGAAGCTAGCACTGCTTGTCATCAACATATGTATTAAACAAGAAAGGTTTATGAAGGTCATATGGTGATATCAATAAAAAGGAGCCTTTCCATCTTCAGTAAATGATAGGAGGGCTGCATTCAGTTTAAACATCCTGCATTTAAGGGCAGAGCATCTGAATCACTCAAATCCACACTGCCTTTTCTGTAGCTTGGAGCTAGACAATTGATATCAGCAGTATCTCTTCACTGATCTTGGATACTATCTAAAAGAGATGGGTCACCAGACAAATTCTGGTGAACCCATGGACATTCAGGACTAGAATGGAGTTGTATGGTTTGTTCCCTCTCTCAGCAGTGCTTCAGGAACTGAAACTGTGGTACTGACATGAGCAGCTTTGCAAGAAGGCACAAACAACACATCTTGGTGTTTTCTACAGTTTTCGATGCTCAGGTATTTAACAAAAATAGATCAGAAGGAGGGCAGTTATATCAGAGAAATTTAGATAGTGTTAATGGAATGAAATAAGTTCTGTTAAATTCCAAACAATGCTACATTCGTCCCCACTCTTTGTTTCTTAATTCATTCCTCTTGATCTTCCCAGTGACTGTCTTTGGCAGCTCTCGGACAAATTCCACCTATATAAAAAAAGACAAAAACCAATATAGCATGTTCTACAGAGTTGTTTTTCCAAGAGTGGCTCTCAGCACATGTAGAAAACTAAGGGGACTCCCATCAGTAAGAACTGCTTGCCTAAAGGATCAAGTCCAAGCCAAATCAAGACATTGTTTCCAAGCCACTTGTGAAACAATTTCTTTGGCTGCCTAGATGGCCAAATAGCTTGTGCAACTATCTCCCAACTAACCAAACTGAGTACAGTAACACAAGTATTGAAATGGCATCAAGAAGCCAGAGATGAATGACAAAAAGAAGAAAAAAGGGATGTTACTGGCACAAAGTCTTTAATGGCCCTTAGTTCCTATGAGTTCTGCACAAGTTCTGCACTGCTAGTAGCTCTTTTCCTGTAGTGCTGGGATTATTGAGAAACACCAAGTGTATCCTCCTGGGCTTTCCTCTATTCACTAACTGTGAGGACCAGTAGACAAAAACTTACTCAGATTCAATCAGGTACTACACTAAAGTCACCAGAGAATGCTCAGTTGAAGATTAAATACAAAATGGAGAATTATGTTTGTAAGCCTGACTTACAACAGGCAGATCTAATTAGAGTATCATACAAAGCCCGGAAATTTTCGAGGGGTTTAAACAAACACTTTACTCAAATGCATGAAAAACAATATAAACTGATGTTATTTAGGGAAGATTTCCTGGAGACAGTGCTCCAGCTGAATCTTCACCACTATTTCTTTCAGGTGAATAATGAAAACCCAAATAGTAATTCCCCTGAGATTTATGGAAGTGTGCCCTGGTTTGAAGTTTCTCCTCTGAAGCATTTACCTTTCTAGGATACTTATATGGAGCAGTAATTTTCTTGACATGCTCCTGCAAGTCATAGGCTAAGCTCTCCAGGTCACTGGATGAAAAGGTTGGGGACAGGACCACAAATGCTTTCACAACCTGTAAGGTAAGATCAAAAAAAGTGATCTGACAACATTCATTTTTAAAAGCTGATATATAGGTTACCAGTGAGCCGTGCTGCTCAGAGTCAAGACAAGCAAAAGGGAGGAAAAGAGAAGCCAGCACAATACAAAAAAGGGTTGCAGCCAGTTTCTGCACATGTGTGTGCAGAAGGGAAAGTTGAAAGCACAGTTTTCCTGCCCTCGTTACAAACCAAGAACATTTGCCCTATCCTTTCAGCCTTGGTCAAGAAGAAGGAGTAATAAGAGGTGTCTGTGCAGAGTTTTCCCTAAAGCTGAGGGACATTTTATTTCTCTCTGAAGTTCACACAGAGGACAGTAGGTCACTATTATCCCAGCACAGGACTGTGCTTTCTCCATACACGTAGCCCAAGTCTAATGCTAGGGCAGTTATAGTATAGCTTTGGTTCACTATTATCCAAGCACAGGACTGTGCTTTCTCCATACATGTAGCCCAAGTCTAATGCTAGGGCATTTATAGTATAGCTTTGGCTACACCAAGACAGCCAGAAAAGACAATTTCAGTCTACAGACAAGTGCTTAACAGCAAGGGGAAAGCAAACATCAGTGTCATGTTCTCCACAGAGAAGATCTTCTTGGGATTAAAAGAAACTAAGAGCAAAAGCATGTAAATGGGAAGGGATTTTGCCTGTCACCCCAAGCAGGATTATCCACGATGACATGAGTACCTTAGAGCTGTACATTATTCAGTAAAATAGGAACTGTTTTATAAAGTTATATATTTAAGCAAACATAATGCTTCCCCCACCACTGTTCAGCATCATTACCTCTCCTCTGAGGGGATCTGGACTGCTGACAACAGCTGTTTCTGCTACTGCTGGGTGCTCTATCAAGGCATTCTCTACTTCAAATGGCCCAATGCGATATCTAGGCAAGGAAAGAAAAACGTAGGATTTGGTTTTATGAACTGGAAAAGCAGTACCTAATGCTTTTTATTTGTCGTATTGAAGAAAAAAACCCACAAAACCAACAACCACCTATAGAAACTTCAGGTAGAATGGGAAAGTTGTCTGTGTTAGAAGGTGGTCATGTGGTAGAGGACTGCTGGGGCTGTGGATACCTCTTCATCTCTCCCCCTTCCTCGTGGCTCCTAAGCTGGAGCTCCATTCCACCCTGATAGCTGAGGTCTGCAGTACCAGCTGATGCCATGTTATGGTATCACATTATAGAATACCAAATTTTTAAATTTCAACATATTAAAAATAAAATGTTTCAATGAGATGTCCTTCAATTTCAGTCAAAAACCAAACTAGATTAAAATCCCTCCTCTGCCAATGGAAGTCTTCACTCTTTCTTGAAATACATGAGATTTTACAGGGGAAACAGACACAGGGATGTCACTGACATCACCAAGATGATACTGAAGGTCTATGAAAAGCTGATAATAAAAGCAAATATTCCTAAGTCAAGAGGTCAATACAATCATCACAGGACTATCATGTCAGAAGCTCACCAGGAACATACCATGTAAGATTATACAATGGCAGATTTAGAAAGGAAGCATGCAAACTGACCCTGAGGAAATGATAATGTCATCGTCTCTTCCAATAAACTGAAAATATCCATCTTCATCCATAGTCCCTCTGTCTCCAGTGACATAAAAATCCCAACGTTCACTTTCTTCAGTTTTCTTAGGGTTATCCTCAAAGTGTTTTACAAACACTAGTTTAGATTTTGAGCATGCATTAGCTATATATTATGCTATAACACACACTGTTAAATGCACCAGAACTTAATTTTTCAGTCAGGGATGGTCAAGAACTGTACTGACATTGCTACACAATACAATAAAATAGGTTTAAAAAACAAAATCATTTTGAGTCTTTAAAAAAAATTAACTCAAACTTAAGCAAATTCTTCTCTTCCCTTTTCTAACATCCACCAATCCAAACAAAAAAATGAGTCTGGTAATAAATAATAAACTGGTGAAAAATATTCAGCAATCTGAACCACTATGGAATTGGAGAGATTTTGGAGAGATTTGTGGTGGTGAGGAATAATATAAAATCCTTACTACATATTCAGAGAATAAACCAAGTGGTCTTATAGGTTTGCTTCTGACAGCAATTTCCCCCTGTTGTCCTGGAGGCAGAATATTAGCATGTTTGTCTATGATCTAGAATGAAAAACATCATGTATTTTAGTCCAATAGGGAAAAAAAAAAACCAAACACACAACCAACCAACCAACAAACCCCTATGAAAGAATCTAAAGAGCAGCCAACAAACCTGAACATCATAAAGGGGAGCTGCCTTCCCCATTGATCCAGGTTTAACCTTCATTCCTTTAAAAACAGAGCAGATTATTCCCTGTAAAAATCAAAATAAAAACAAAGTTTTGCAATAGAAAACTGCTACATGCATATTCAATTCATTAATTGTATTTTCTATAATAATTCCAAAGTAAGGAATTAAGATTCATACGATCCTATATGTCAGTGCTCTATGGTACAGATAAGCAAAATCGAGAAACTCCCTGAAAGAATCCTGGTCCATTATCAGTGAAGAAAGAATTCACATCCTCTGCTAACCAGTCTTCCTCCTTAGATTCAAACTCTGTCCTCTTGCCTCTCACTGTCACTTGGAATTTGCTTAAGAACACTTATGGAAATATTAGAGCACATCTCCTCCCAACAATCCATGTTTCTGACAGGTTCTGTGAGGAGTAGTGTTCTTTCAGAGGTCAGCAGTGGAGGAGATTACTGAAGCATTCACAGGAACGTGAAGGAAGAAACAGGCTGTGTTCTTTGAAAACAAACATTAAAACACTGTAAACCAAAAAGGAATTACAAAGATTTAAAGCAATGTTGACCCTACAGAGGTACCGTTTCAGTCTGGCCATATACTTCATGGATGTCTAGCCCAGTCTTGCTTTTCCACTGTTCCATGACTTCTGGGTTGAGTGGCTCCCCTCCACTCATGCAGTGCTTCAGGTTCATGAATTTGTAGCTTCGCAGGACATTAAAAAAACAAGAGAGGCAGTACTTAAATCTATTGGGCAAGACAAGGAGCATGCAACTATAACCAAATAATACTGGAGAGCCTTTTACTGGGACAATTAGTGCCATGAAGTGGTGAAATCAGAGGATTCCTGATCCTTCAGCTCCTGATACAGCAAGGGTATCAGTCTGTGTTGAACATTATGTGTACGAGGAGTAGTAGTAGTCAAACACACGTGAAAAATAAAGTACAATTTTTGCTGAAGTCAGTGGGGATTTAAGGACATGCCTATAACTAACCCAAGAGTGATTTGCTAAGCCAGGGCCCTCATTGCTGACCGTCTGCAACAGCCCAAGTGAGAAAGTGCAAGAGTGGAGGAAGGAACGGTGGCAGGCAGCAAGAACTGGACTAGGGAATGCGGTACAACTGTCACAACAAGTCACTCCTTCACAATTGTGTTGACACCGACTTTCTAGGATGACAGTCTTTTCCAAAGCACGGACAATTAACATGGTAATTGAAAATGATTATAAAGAATTTAACAGGCGCTGAGTTTCATACCCTATGGGATTTGTTCACAAGTTCAATATTGAAAGTCTCAAATTTCTCAGGGAAAACATCAAGTTTCTCTATGTTTGATCACAAACTCAGCAAAACTCACAAATTTTGTGTGACCATCTTTTCATGAAGGATATTTTAAACTAAATTACTACCCTATTTTGAGTCAAGCAGCTAGATCTGGGGGATCACTAAAGTCTAGTTAGGGTAAATTAAACATTAGTAAGTAATTTCTTGACGTACTTGGAGAGATCATTTTGCACCAGCATGCGGAACAATGTTGGAGCACCAACCAGCGCGTCAATGGGGAATCTGCAGAGAGCCTAGTGAGTTAAACAAGATGGATATATGAAGCTCAGACAAAAAGCTGCCTTGTGGATGTAAAGAGGTGATACAGGGGGCAAATGTAGCTCTTGTTTCTATGTAAAAGCACCATATGCTCTCCGTTGGGTAAGAAACCCTCCTACAGTTGGTGTAATATGTGGAGATTCAGTTATTTGATCGGACAAATTCCCATGCCAACATGTCTGCACGACACCCAGACCGCACAGCTTGGAGCACAGCCAGAATAAGCCTGTCTGTCTTATAGGGAGGTTTTCACTTTCATCTTGGCCAGTGCGGGCAGAGAAACACCTCAGTTTCAGTCTGCATTAATACCAGCTGCTATTACTTCCACAGTCACTAGAACAAAAGGAAAGTAATTAGTGCTGCTTTTGGATGATTTTCATTCACGTGCTCACCAGCTGTGAGCAAAATGTATGAAAGAACCACAGGTTTGGCCCCTTCTGTGTACATTAAAAATACAAATAGGAGCCTTATGCAACGGAAACTGCATCTCGAACACAACTATGGACACAACTCTCAGGAAATCTACAAATGCTGTAAAGAACTATTTTTTTGCACCCTCTCTACAGATGAATGTATTGCCCTGACTTTTTCCTTACATTCAGGATGGCTGCTGATTCAATCTGTGGTAGGTTATGTATAAAGACGCATGATCCAAAAACCCAGGGATCAAAAACAGATGCCAGTGAAGCTAGTATCCATCCTGTGTCTGCTGTGCTCCATATCATGTCTGAGGGAGTCAAATCCAACCAGTACCTGACAGAGCAGAAAAAAACAAACTAAAAGATAACAAATTTTTTTTTGCTTAAACACACCCCCTCCAAACCACAAACAAAGAAAAACCCAACAAACCCAATATTTATGACAAGATACAGGGGCACTGGGCACTCTGAACAAGTTTATTTTATGAGCTAGCTCTAGGATCAAAGGGCACCTAACTATATGTTTGCATAAATACATATATAGACACACACATACATGTATCATATATATATATGG
>NW_010300400.1:10822-21710 GCF_000700745.2 Antrostomus carolinensis | reverse complement strand
AGAGGAGTCTGAATTTCAATAAAGTAACTTTCCCCTAGGTAGGAAGATAGGGCTGAAGCAGGAGTATTTATGGATGCTGTGCTGGACACCAGGTATTTCAGTTCGAAGGATGCCGAGGAACCAAGGTGATCTGTGCCATCAACATAAACTCTGCCTCTGCTCATCTACATGACACAAAGCTTTTGGCAGCCCAAACAGCATGGTATCTCTTGGTTCTTTGCATTATAGTATTCCCAGCTGATGGTTGTCCTTTGAACCACTCTAAAGAAAGGGTAAGAGATATTAATTCAAAAATACAAACACTATGGGTGATCCTACTTCCCTAGAAATCTGCTGGAGTTTCTAGTCCGATTCCAGAGGGAGAAGGACTGGCACATTGGTATTTCTTATTCAGTAATTTTTCATCAGTTCTACTATGCAGCTTCAATTATCCCATGTTCAACCAGGCCCAAGCTTTTCATACCTTTCACTTAAAAGAGGTCTGAAACCAAGACTACCCTGGGAATGTTCAGTCATCTTTGGAGAACCTGTGGTTCCACTGGTAAAGAAGATCATCATTGAGTCTTGCATCTTTGTTTTGACGCAGGAATGGTCATCCAATTGGTTTCTTTAAAAGAGAGAATGTAATTGTGACTTCAATGGTTGTTTTACACAGCCTTCAGAATGTAATGAAGTACTGCATATTTAAGAACTCCTGTCCCAAATCAGCTTCACAGCAGCTTTTCACCAAATTAGACTAAAATAATATGGAGTTATACTTCCTCAAACACAGACTTCCCCTTAAGAAGAACAGGACAGAAACTTCCCAGTACAAGACCACTGTTAGTAAACAACTCTGATGTGGATCAGCAATCAAGCAGTCACTATTAATACCTTAATATTGGTATTTGATGAGTATTTGTAGTTAACGGATGCTTGTAAATAAGCTTTTGTGGTGAACACGTCTGCTTTCTGCATCATGACTGCAGTGTCACTAACTCATACTCACTTGTGCAGGTCAGTGAAGTTCAGCCATCCCTCCCTACTGCCTTTGGATACGATTAGCTTCGTTTTCAGAAACTGACACTCAGATGCCACTGAGTCCACAGCAGGAGCCAGTGTGTCATCAGTAATGATGCACGTGGCCTTTGACGCCTGGAGTCGATATAGTATGTCTCTGGCTGATAACTGGGATATTCCTGGAATTAAGACAATTCCTGGAAGAGCAATAAAGTTAGTTTGGGATGGCATTTTTCACATGTGATTCTCTTCTAAGAACCTAAACTATTAACTATTCTTGAACTGACCTTTGAGATTAATTTGCCCTGGCACTCCCAAGCCAAGCAGTTATAATGGAATAATGCAGCTGCTTGGACTCTCCTGTAAGGAATGAAATGTGGACCTGTTTGGTGTCTTCCACGGCTCTCCACTGCCTTCTGTCACCTCCATGCCTGCTGCACAGGCCACCTATTCTATGGCACCTAATGCAAATCCTTCAGGACTGCCTGCATAATTGGTAGCTAGGCCACTCAAGAGATTATTACAATACTTTTCCTTTGTAAACCATATACATTCTTGATCCTCTCAAGTGATTTGCATTAACCAGTTTTACCAGTCTCAGATATGCTCACTGACCTGCTCGCATGCAAGCCACAATCACCAGCCACCACTCTGGGACTCGCGGCAGGATCACAATCATTCTGTCCCCCTTCTGCAGTCCACATACTTTAGTCAGCACATTGGCCACTTTCCGAGACAGGAACCCAAGCTCCTCAAAGCTCCACTTCACTTCTTCTCCTTTTCCATTTATCCACCAAAATGCAGGGTTTGATGATCTCTTTCCAGCCTACAAAACACAGAGATTCAAAACCAAAACATTTTCCTCTGAAAGACCATGAAATTATAATACACAAATATGTGCAAATTATGGAAGATTTGAGTATTTCACAACTGGCACATAAGCTATTATTTTTCCCTTGTCCTTAACTGATCGAGATTTGTTATGGATCAAGCTCAGGTACTCACAAGAAATTCTACTTTTCTGAACCTGAAATGTTTACCAGCCCAATTGTTTCCAGACACAAGTCCTAGTCTGGATCCCATTTCGGTTTAAGTCTTATGCTGAGCATAATGCTCCTACAAAATAACAAATAACATTAAATACTTTACATAATACTTCTGATATTCTGTATGGAGTTGTGGAACACTATTAAACAGAAGCAGCACAGGCAGAGGGCAAAATAAAACACCATGAAAACACGGTATCCCAGGACCCCTTCTAGTCTGATTGCTCAGGAAGAGGGGAGTTAAGTGGTCACTAACTACAGGGCATCCTGACAAATGCAGAATCCACTTTGGAGCAAGGCAATTAAACATTTGTGGGAGAACTTTCCCTAGCGTGCAATGTTACCATTATGTTACCTGTATTTTTATGATGTGAATATCTAATATTATAGTACACAGAAGGAATAAGCACAGCCATTCCAAGGTTAAATCAAAGTCAAAAGGGACCTCTCTTTGCTTTTTCTACCTACATAGGGAGCACCAAGGGTCAGAGACACTTATAAAATAAAGAAAGAATGAGATTTTTGTATAATTTCCTAATGCAAACTGGTTTCTGCAACTGATTTTTTTTTTAATAAAGAAAAAAAACCCCAACTTATTTAAAATTAAATTTTGAATTAAAGTATTTCATCTGCGCACAAAATATCATCTACCTTTTCAATCTCAGACCATTTGTCCAGTACGTCACTTGCAAAATTAAAGTACTTTGGTATTTCCTGTTCACCTCGCCTGATTGACTCGTACTGTGAATATACATCAGAGGTAAGCAGCCTGGGGTGTCCATGAAAAGTCCTATTAGGAGGCTTCAGAGTCCAGAAGGATTTTAGAGTCTGTAATTTAAACAACAACTTCATGGCAGAAGATGATGTATGTAGATGCTGCAGACTATGTAAGAAAATTAGCAGAATTGTTGTTATGAATCCTGCAACAAAAAAAATGGGGGGGGAGGGGAGAGAAATTAATCTTGAGATTATCCAAAGACAATTCAGTTCTGAATTGATGAGTTATTAATTGAAGTCACTTAGGCTAGTCACAACCAAATGACTGTTTTTAACCATTCAATTAAATGTGAAGTTCCCCATGCTGCTTGCTTATATTTTTTACCACCAGCTTTTTAAGGACTGACTGCTTCCATCAAGATTCTCCCTGCTTTAGATTTTACAGTTGCTGACTGACGTATCCATCCACCACATCTATCCCAAGAATTTTCACTTCAGTGATCCCTTATGTAGGTCCCCAAATTTAATTTAGATGCTTCCACATTTGTCTCTCTACATAGACACCTCTTCCATCTGTACTCACCATAATGATCCTAAAAGCTTTTAAGTACAATTACCTTCTTCTTTTCCATTGCTACTCATCTTTTTCCTTTCTTTCTCTCTTTTTATATTACCATTATTATTATTTTCAGCATTCGAGAAGATTGCTTCAGAACTGTGCTCAATTAAAAATTTTAATGCTGTTTAGAGGCTCCTCATAAGTGCACATGAAGATTATCAAATATGGGGGAAAAAACCAAAACAAAACAAAACTGGCTTGTGTCTGGAAGAGCTGCAGTCAGACAGGAGCCAGTGGAGTCCTGGTGGCCTATGATGATTCTAAAACTTGGGTCTATCTATTGATTTTCCTTTTTCAAACCCCAAACACAAGTTACTAAACTCAATACAAGGTTAGGTGAGTGACCGTTGAAATACAGGTTAATTTTCTTTTCTGTTCTTACAAAGGATGAAGCTAGGAACAAAACTAGGAATAAAATTATAGGTAAACACTCAATTAAATAATTTTCCATGTGGAATTCCTGTGGCCTGAGCAAAACTAAAAAGTTTTGCCCTTTGTCCCAGGTTTTTAAGTACATTTTATATTCATTTACTTCTTGTTCCGTGCCTTCAACCATAACCACTTATCCTTACTTCTCTGATAAATGGATCTCAGTTTTGGTCAAATTTTATTCCCCAGGAAAAAGTAACTTATTTAACAGTGGCATTATTTCCTTATTCCTTAGCATGAGCTTTTACAGAACTACTTCATCTGCCTATCAGGTGAATAAACTCAAATACCTAGAACTTGCACAACTTAATTTTTTCAGTGACACCTGACAGCATAAAAAATCTGGATGCAGATTTTACCCCTAGAACAGATGCTTTGCCAAACTCAACAGTAATGCACGGTATTCTCCATGCTATGTGGAGACTGTAGTAGAGAAATACCAACCAGCTGTAAATTATCCTATATGCTATCACATTTGCTCCTCAGAAAAGAATCACAGGACATGGATAGAAAATTGTTATTATGTCCCTAAGTGCCACCCACTTCAGAATCAGGATTATAGAGCAGAAACTTACTTATGTGATACTTACATTTTAAATCAAAACTCTATTAACAAGACCTGGTGGAAAAAAATAATCTAAAAAAGTTTTACTGGTGAAAAATGGTCTCTTTAACATTCCCTACATTTGTTCATAGAAAATGCACATTAATAAGGGGTTTTATATCATTAGGATATACATTAATTTTTATTGGTTTTTTTCTTACTCAAGAAAACAAAAGTCAGTAAAAGTATTAAGATTTTTGTTAAATGTAACCTTTCTTTGAGGTTGTGACCTGTACTGTTAGTGCTAAAAAACAATGGATCCACTTTGATTTCTTTAACAGAAAAGCCTAAAGATTTTTATTATTCTTTTTAATAACATAGTAAGATATTTCTCATTTCTTAGTCTGCTCTAATCCTATGATTTAGCTATAATCTACATATTTCGGAGCACTGCAATGACAAAATCTACCAAATAGCCCGTGAGAGGAGAGAAAGAACATTCAGGAACAGCATTGAAGACTGGAAATGGTATTAAAGAGTGGCAAGATGAAAAACATTTTAAATCCAGGATTCCCCAGTGGTCGACAAAAATGTCTGCAAAGTTTTGCAGTGAGCGCCTTCAACAGTTTTTAGCACCATTTCATCTGCAAACTTAGAGGTGAAAATGAAGTAAGAAAAGAAGTATCAAGAAGACACAGTCCTCCGAACTGCTGCAAGAATCAGAAATTATTTTTCCAAATTCTTCTCAATGATCAGCAACACTAGGAATTCAGACAAATGACGTTTTCCTGACCTGTTTGCTGTGGACAGTATAGACTGAGAGCTGGCTGGGGCAGATCCTCTTCATTCGGCTCATTCAGCTTTCAGGACAGGTGTTTCCCAAACAAGGCACTGCAAAGATTAGCCTTTTTCTGGAGACATGAGACCTGGACACTGTCAAAAAGGATGTGGAGTGAAACCCCTTCTACTTTATCATTTACTTCTTTTGAAGTAATGAGAACAGAACATAGCACAAAACAGACCAGGCAGCACAATTCTTCCTGTGAAGTAACCTTTTTCTTGTAATAATTTACAACGTCGTTAATTGTGCATAATTTGCACCTTAACCTAAAGTACTTTGTATCTTCTCTTTTCCCTCATTTTAACCATTTAAGTAGATCACAAATTCATCATGATGAAGAGAAGCAGTTAAAGAATACGTCTTTCTTCTTCCACTCAGAAAGAATTTGGGAATGTTACAGTGATAGTTTTTAAAGAGAGAATATCACTTCACTGCTGATACTCACTGCAGGACAAAGATTATTTTTATTAATTTCTCATTTATTTGTAATTAACAAAATGTTGTAAAATGTTGTAGTTACACTTTTTTTTTTTTTTTAAGGAAGCTTTTTATACTAATTCCAGTAAAAAAATTTAAACCTTTGTAAGCTCGTTGATCCATCCCTTCTCTCTCCCATTCCTCATTCTTAATTACTTGCACCTTCTCCCTTCCGAAAATTTGTAGGTTGATGACAGAAGTGGTTTTAATACCACACATCCTCAAACCACACATTATAATCTCCTTTTTTTCCCCCCCGTAGCTTATTTTTCCATATGTTCTCCTAGTGTTCTGGGTAATGACCACATGCCAAGTGTGATGTGCTATGGCTGGTACAGATGATGGAAATTTTCTCTTCTCAGTTTCCAGATCATGTTATACTCTTCCCCACTCTTTGTTCCTTAGAACTTTTCTCTGGATTTTCCCAGTAGTTGTCTTTGGCAGATCTTGAACAAACTCCACCTGAAAGGCAAAAATGCTCACTTTTAGCCAAATACATTCTGATTCATCTCCCAGGTGCAAGGAAAGACACACCTTTATTATGGCTGAAGTAAAAAGATGGGAAGGTACATGGCTTGGGGCTGGGATGGTGAAATTTGTTACTACACATCTTAGCTGACTGCACAGGCAGTACTTGCAGAGGCAAGTACCACAGTCCTGAAGAGATGAGTGCTTCAGCTGTCAGGCCAGGGAGTTACTGCCGTTTTTCTTGGTTGTAAGGGATGGATTCCAACCCCTCTGGTGCCAGTAGGAACTTCCCTTTTGCTTTGGCTGACAGTCTGAACAGAGCTCAAGGGAGGAACTGGTATGAGCTGAATGCCTGGCCCATGTGAGTTGCTGTGAAAACCACAGTATCTCATAAAAGGAAGACTGGACCCTGCTAAAGAGAAGTTACATTACCATTTCCTCCCTTTGGGTCCTTTCTAGCACATACAGTGAACCAAGGCCACAGCTGCAACAGAACCTGTAATTTACTTTTATTTTACTTTATTTAACTATTATGGTTGGAGTGTTTGTCAGGATGCAGTTGAAAAGAAACTGAGGCAGGACAAAAATTGTTCAATTTTTTATACAATTAGATCTTTCTTTCTGTGGTGTACTTACCTTCCTCGGATACTTGTACGGTGCAGTCACCTTCTTGACATGTTGCTGAAGCTCTTGAGTTAATTTTTCTGGATCGTGTGATACAAAAGCAGGAGCTAAAACAACGAAGGCTTTGACTACCTGTGCAACAAAAGAGACTCCATTAACTTCCATATGTGGCAATAAAGGGATATATTTGTTGCCAAAATTGAGTATCAATGTTCAGAATGCAAATTTTTTTTTCTTGATTCCCCTTTTCATGGGTTTATTACAGAATGCAGTGTCATGAAGGACATACTCTCCAGCATAGGATTTTTGCTATTTTTCCACCTTTTTTTTCCTTCTTAACTTTATACATGACTAAACTTTCAAAAAGCTGTAGAACAGAAAAAAAGACAGCTGAAAGACTCACCCCAAGGGTCAAAGAAGTGTTGCAAAGTTGAAAAATATAAAAAGAAGAATTAAACACTCTGGATATCATTGCCACTATGTGCTTAGTGACAAAAAGAGAACTAATCCAAATACTATTTCTCAGACAAAAAGATGCTACAGGAAGTCTGAAGAGTCAAACTTTTCTTCCACATCAAACTCTGCTAATAGGGAAAAAATTCTGAAATTCTAAGATCTGTCAAGATATGTTTTTATAATTTTTTAACCCATTTTAATTTCAAAAATCTGCAACATATTTAATTCCAAGGAAGCCTAGTACCTATAGGGAACTTGATGTTTAGAATAAAGTGCATTTCTTTCTGTATTTTTTTTCTCTTTTTACCTCCCCTCGAATTGGATCAGGACTGCTGACCACAGCTGACTCTGAGACTGCAGGGTGTTGTATTAATGCACTTTCGACTTCAAATGGGCCAATACGATACCTAGGAGAAAATGCAGATATGACAGTCATAGCAAGCTAGCCATTCAATTGGTCTTTGCAGATTGAATTTTAATGGGCAAATGAGCACATCTAGAAGCAACTAACTTACCCAGAAGAATTAATTATATCATCACCTCTTCCAACAAACCAGACATATCCTCCTTCATCCATAATCCCTCTGTCCCCAGTGACATAAAAATTTCCACACACAGAGGCAGCAGTTTTTGTTGGATTATCCTGAGAAAAATCAAACATTTCAAAACATGTATCCCATTGTTAGTGAAATGTAATGCATTTACTTTGCAGTGGTGCTGAAAATGATCAAGACAACCTTTTAAGTTGTTCTCAAAATAAGTATGTTCAATACTATTTTATGTCTTCATGTAAAAAAACCAGCCGCATTAATTAGCAGTTTTGTGGTGGAAATATGTGAGAGGTGGAAAAGAGCATTTGTGTATATATGGATTCATGTTCTAGGGCAAAAAGGCCATGCTACATTAAACTGCCCATCCATCACAGCAAATTACTAAAATGCATAACCCACTCTCTTCAGATGAATGATTTATCCTTTCAGGGTGTTGCCACAAAGACCTCCTGTCAGTGGAAATTTTTTACTCCTTACTTTTGAGATCAAAACACAAATGAGGTGACCTACAGGAAAAACTTTATTATCTACATTGATCTATGGGGTCTAGATTACAGGGGAAAAACACCTTGACAAGAGAAGACCTAACGAAAAATCAAAGTAATAGTATTGAACCAAAAGAAGTTTTTTATCACATAGTGAGCAATTACTTTGTGCAAGTTGCTGTTTGAAGATGTTACAAATATCCAAATATTATGGGGGGTCAGAAGAGGATTAAACACATAGATAGGTTTCCCATAGCTTATTCAACATGATGGTCAAAATGCAGCAGAGAATATCTTTATATTTACCTGTTTCTAGTGTTTTCTCAAGTATGTACTACAATTCAGCACCACCACAGATGGAATACTAGCTTAGATGTACCTTTGGCCTGAACCAAAGCGGCCATTCTGACTTGGTTTTTTTAAGCTCGTTCTGCTTTCAGTGGGTAGAGCATTCCCATTTGAATAGCAATGTTAGATTACATATGCCACTACCACAAAGCCATATGATGATCTTCACGTAAGGGTTTTATGCTGTAGCTTGTCTTTGTGCTGTTGATCTTGGGCACATCATCTGTGTGACAGGCAACTGTACAAAGGGTTTCTCTGACACCACAGACACAGGCATGCTGAAATGTGTAACTTCTAAAGATTTTAATGATCAATCTGTGGGTACCTCTGCCAGTGGTATGAGGGAGTATGATACTTGTGCTCTTGGGAAAGCCTCCCTGAGCTTCCAAGGTATTAGAGTAACCTTTATGGGCTTCCTTCATTAATCCATAACCAAGGATAGGAGTAGAATGGAAGGGAAAGGAGTGATGCACTGAACATGAAGCCCATGCCAACTGCCAGGTACAGGTCTGGAACAAGGTGTGTCCTGGTTCACACTGCATCTCAAAATTATACTCTGCCAGTCAGTCTGTTCCTGGAATAGCAGACCAACATACTGATCAGGCTCGAAGCCCTCAAGCAACCTAGTGAGACCTTGTGAAGATCCTGGATGAAATTCTGCTCCTTTAATAAGTCAAAGAACTTTGCCATGGGTCTCTCTTGAGCTTCTCAGCAAGCACAGACAGACCAATTCAGATTTACCAAGTACTCAGAGAACAGACAGAATGGTCGTGTCGGTTGAACTCGGACAGCAATGTTGCCTTCCTCCCCTGCAGGCAGAATAGCCCCATGGTCATCTATGATCTGCAGAAAGGACATATCATTATTGCTTTGATTAGCTCTGCAAATTATCTGTTATAGCACAGTGCAGGACAGAGAAGGGACACAGATAGCATTGCCTCACTTGTGTACCCACAACTGCAGCTGAACTGAGATGTGATATATCAACATACCTGCACATCATAAGGGGGAACAGCTTTTCCCAAAGATCCAGGTTTAATTTCCATTCCTTTCATATTGGCACATATTGTCACCTGCATAATAGATATTTTTTTTCAATTTGTGAAATATCTCGTAGACTTTTTTATTGTTTGCATTAGGTATGACATCTCTTCATGGCTTTGTTGTGACAAGGGCTGAATCAGGACTAAGGCATTTCAGGTCAGCCATGTGGAATGAGGTTGCTTGTGCTCAGGCTGAGCCAATGGGTTCTTCTGCAAACACTTGAATTTGCAAGACAGCAGATGTGAAATTATTACAGATCTTATTTCAATAATGGGACAATTAATTTGGGACTGTATGAAGGGTAAGAGGAGAGAATGCCTGAAATCTGACTCTTAATAGCTTCGTTAATGTTCACTTACAGCGAAGTCTGAGATGTGAACCGATTTAATATTTTTGATTAAAACCCTGGACAAGCCAAATTGATACCCAGAGCAAATAATTTCTTTTAGTTTGGCCTTTTAAGTAAAGATGATGAAGAGTTCTACTACAAGTTATTTGATCTGAGGTAATCTCTGTCATGTGTTTTGCAGGGGGCTGAACTCTAACCATAATATTTCCTATAAACACTAAAATGTGCAGCTAGCTGATTTTAGAACTATATAATTATATAGAGCCTCCTTTTAATAAAGGTCATTTAAGTGATTCTCACCTTTTCCATTGATTTATCAAGCACACTGTGCTTCCAGTATTGTTACCTTTGAAAAGGCATACTGCAAGAATTAATGTAAACGTACTGTTTCAGTCTGGCCATAACCTTCATAGATATCCAGCCCTGTCTGGATTTTCCACTTTGCCATCACTTCAGGATTGAGTGGTTCCCCTCCAGATACACAGTGATTCAGACTCATGAACTTGTAGCTTGAGAGGAATAGCAAATGAAACAATTTTCTTAACTTCTGAAAAGAGCAGTGAATGGTCTTAACTGAGCAGCCTCTCTCAACTTCCAAAGTAAGTACATCTAAAACTTCACAAGCTACTTTGGAAATGCCAATAATCATCCTGTTAGACAGTCCTGGATTGGACTCCTAGATCGCCCGTGTTACCACTGAGGATAATGTGGTTTATCTCTGTGTCACTGGAAGTAGTTTTTTGCTAGAAAAAAGTGAGTAAAGGTGGTTTCTTGGAAGAACTGACAAGAAAGGATAAATCTGAATAAGCCCATCAGATGTTCATGGAAAACAGTTATGTGCCAACATCCAAGATCGAATAAGACATTGAGAATTTTCTAGAGCAAAAGGAA
>NW_010300400.1:0-10793 GCF_000700745.2 Antrostomus carolinensis | reverse complement strand
AGGGTTGGCTTTTGTCAGGATGAAAGACCTATGTGAGAAGAATAAGTACCTTATCAAAGGTGTGAAAACTCCTTACAAATAACAGACTACTACTCATAAGCTGAGTATTCTACAGCATAGCAAACTGGTGGGAACAGCTACCAAATAACTCTCAGCATGTGAAAGTCCTAACTGCTCACTTCATTCTCAAGTATATGGGAACTTCACTGTTCTTCAGTAATTCCCTGATCCAGTGCTGCCTGAAACCCTAACTTAAATTTAACTGTGAACCATAAGTTCAGAGGACGTGACAACTTAAAAAAAAAAAATCTCTACTTGTTTCTTCTGTGCTGTCTTTTCAAAGACCCATTCCTGAGCCCTGAATAGCCTAAGGTGTGACTAGTTATTCTCATATTTCAGAACATAACTTCCTTTTCTGAGAGCAAATTTTGCTAATTAGATTTCCTTTAATTGAAAAAAAAAAAAGAAAAAAAAAAAAAAAAGGAAGCAACATAAGGAACTACACAGCCAGAGCTGTCACAGCATTATATCCCAGCCTCTCTCTACTACACCTGCAACAGACAGATGTGCAGTACCTGCTCAGATCATGTTGGACCAGCATGCGGTAGGCAGTGGGAGCAGTGCAAAAGACAGTGATGGGGTATCTTGACAGAGTCTAGAAAAACAGAAAGTTATTTTGTTGAAAAGAAAAGTAATAGTGGGTCTGACCTTGTAAATGTGCAGGTGATTAACACAACTTATGAGCTCAAACGTCTGCAAAATGAAAACCATAAAAATGAAACATACATTCAAACACAGAGAACAACTATGGATTAGTGACTATGAATGGTGACTGCAGAATGGCTGTACCAGTTAGTCCCACTGCTGTAGAAAACATAGTACTTTATGTCCAATAAAAATCACTCATGTAAATGAATGACCACTGAGAGTAGTAAAATTTCAGTTAAGATTATTTTCTGCTCCTAAAGGCAACTGTGTCCCAGGTTCAAGACTAAGTGACAATAATGAAGTAGACCAAAGCTTTTACGATTTTATTTTTTGGAAAGTTTGGGTCTCCTCTCCACACAAGAGGCCAACGCAGAGAACAGGCCAGCTGACTGGTTTTGTGAAATGGCAGAGAGGAGGAATAGGCATTCTGGCAACTGACTGAAAATTCAGGGTAACAAGGCCCTGATTCAGGTCTATGCCATACTCTGATTACTGGCTCATGCTCACCCTGAGCCCAAAGTAGCTGTAAATCCATACCTAAAGTGAGTTTTAGGCCAAGTATTGGACAAGACAGCAGAGATCTTCAGTTCTTTTTATCCCACATCTTTCACCACATCTCCTCTACACTGTAGCCATGTCACATGGCCTAACCAGGAGGGAAAACACTTGTTCCTCTAGGTTCCTGGGCACAAAAGGGAGAGATGATTGCTTGGGATGTACTATGCCTACTGCTACAGAGAAGTTAATACCCATGCACTGGAGCCCAGCTTGTTTGCTTCATTTATGCAAAATGGAAATAAAATTCACAGTATAAAATGTTAGGCATACCTCTGCAATAACTGCTGGTTTAAACTGTGGCATATTGTGTACAAAGACACATGACCCACAGATCCATGGTGCAAATACACTGCTCCAAGCTGATTTTACCCAGCCAGTATCAGAGGTATTCCACATTATATCTGAAGGAGTCAAGTTCATCCAGTACCTGATAATAAAGCAGAGACAAAAAAAATGCTTCATAGTGTGAGAAACTCAGGCACAAGTCACAGCATAATTTCAGGAAAGGGCAGGAGGCTTCTGTTAGAAGATGCAGTGTCAGCAAGTGAGGCTCTTTAGAAAGTTTATCAGAGTTAAACAGAATCTTAAACATTCTCTTATTTCCCTTCATTCCCTCCCATTTAACACTGCCAGTGTTTGCTTTTCTCCTGAACAGTGCAAAACATCCCTGGCTTGAGCTGCAGAATCTGGATCTAGATCAGAATCCGAACAGATCATTTGGAGTAGGCTTTCCCCACTTTGTGGATTAGAGACATCAGCTAAATCACATCTTATTTCCCTAGGAAACTAACCAAATTACTTCTATGGACTCTATAACACCAACTTTCAACTCAGAATGCTTTGGGAAATGTAACCATTGATTTTCATGAAATTTCTCACTGCTTGGGAAGCATAAATAAAAGATGTTCACTGAAAGCAAATCAGTACCAAGCCACAGATTAAAACTGAACTGTAACTTTTCTGGTATAATGCTATGGTCCAAAGTTGCTTAGGCTGTCACAGAATGTTTACATTGTACCAAAGCACTCAACTTTATCTGGTTCTGCTATAAGCAGCCTATCCTTATTGCTACTCTGCAGCCAGCCCTCTGAGTGACAGAACACTGTGTCTGATGATCTCAACTGAGTCCTCACAAAGCTTTTAACAATGAGGGTTTCACCATGAGAGGGGAAAAGTGAGGAAGAAGCAAGATCCTACACTGCGAAATGCCGACATTTACTGCAGTTCTTATGGTCACTTTTTCAATTTAATTGTGATCATGGCACTTAATCAGGACACTGGGGGCAATTGCAAGATATGTACCTGCCACTGGTTGCAAATCCGATGCCGTAACTGCTGTGGGACTGCACCACCATTTTTGGAGAACCTGTACTTCCACTAGTAAAATAGATCAGCATTGGGTCTTGACTCCTTGTCTTGACACACCTGTGGTCAGCAGATGTCACCCTTCAGAAGAAATAGTATTATGACAGTTACTACATGTAGATTTTCACAAAGTAAGCAGTATTTTTTTAAGGGTTAGGCAAGAAACAGGAAAATGGTCCTAAACTATATGATCTCACTAAATAAACAGTTGCATTAGATACCACAGGTAAGAGCTAGAGAGGACATTTTGCTAGTCACAAGTGTGCTCTGTATGCTGTAACTTTCAAGATGTGAGCACTTACAGCATATTCCAGTGGCTTTGTCTACAACTATTTGGCAAGGGCACTCAAGGTGCTTGTTATGGAAAAGCGGGTAGATGCAAAACCAACTTCTGCCTCAACACACACCGTCTCCCAGTCTGAAGTCAATGGGGGCCATATTCAGGCTATTATCCCAGGTAAGGTGGTCTTAGACACATATTATACCATTTATTTTCAAGAGACTGATGAACAATTCAGATTGTCTGGGCTACCAAGACAGTCAAGGGAAGAAATAACTGATGCCATGGCAGCTGAGCACTGAGAGCTGGCAATGGGTATCCTCTCATTGAATGCAAGAGGCATTAGTCTGGGCTCTAGAAGACAAGCACAAAACTGCAAGATCAGTACTCTCTGTGCTTGTCTTGTCACCACAGTAGAAGCAGAGAGCTTTTAAAAGCTGTCAGGCTGCTAAGTAAGAAGCTGAAAGACCCTCAGATGGCTCCCAAAAAGTGTGTTGGAGGAACATGTACTTAATGCAGTGATTACAGTGAGTTGGCAGAGGGATACAAAAAAGTAACCAATTTGTATTTTAGGAATCAATCTCAAACTAACCAATGTCATCTGACTGATACAACTTCCTTCACTTCACAGGGATGATGGTAAAACAGCTGGATACTCACGCAAAGAGTTCTTTGAGGTTCAGCCACCCGTCTCTGCTCCCTTTGGCTACAATTAGTTTGCTTTTCAGAAATGGGCAGTCAGGCATGACAGATTCCACTGCAGGTGCCAGTGTATCATTGGTAATGATGCACTTGGCCTTCGAAGCCTGGAGTCGGTATAAAATGTCTTTGGCTGTTAACTGGGATGTTCCTGGAATAAAGACAATTCCTGGAAAAAAGAAACAACCAACTTAGAAAACTGACCATTACTCTTTGTTATGTTCCCAGGACATGACCCCAGCCACAGAAAAGCTGAGTTACTTGCCAAAAACTTATACCCTGAGAAAGAGGAATCAAGTATAACTCATAATTGAAGGCAGAACTTGGGTGCATTTGTGGCCTAGGAATGACCTGGGATCATCTGGCTCTGGAAGACCTCCAAAACCTGCGGTACTGATGTTGTGTTTTGTGTCATCCTTATTAAAGGTATCAAGATCATGAGTAAGATCTGGATTTAAAATGGTTTTGAGCACTTCCTTCACAATTTGTAACTCAGGGAGGAAATGTAGAGATTATCATCCCCTTAAATATATGAATAAGGCTAACATTTGGATTATATTTACATCTGGAATCATTATTAATTTTGATAAGGAATTAATACCTCTGATATGGGATAAATAAATTGAGGTCAAGTAGCTTACACATATTGCTCAGTCATCATGTCCCTAAAGCTTGGATTCACTTTGTATGTGAACAAACATAAGTTTGGATACTAAGTACAGTGTGACTGAAATCACATTTTCAGGGGGAGGGCAAGAGGGGTGTGGAAATAAATTTATTGCATTTCTGTACCTCCTTTTCCCAAAGATTTCAATAGAGTTGACCTATAGATTGATTTCAGTCTTCTTGCACCTTCAGGGGTGTCTACCAAATTTTACAATTGGGAAATTGAGGCACTGAGATACTGAATGATACTTCCACATCCAGAAAATCTTGGATACGATAGAATTGGATTTCCTGAGTCTTAGCCCCATTTACACCCTGCAAGAATCACAGAGCTTAAAAATGGGACAAAAATACTTGGTCATGTCCCTGTTGATGCTGAATTGTTCCACCATGGATGTTTATCAGTCTAAAAATGCCATGGGTCAAATTCTTCCTAAAACTTGGCAAAACTGTAACAGCAGAGCAAAAAAATTGTGTATTGAATTATAAACCAGTCTAGTAATATAACTCACTGCATTAAAACTGTTCACAGTGATAATGTATCTGGTCAAATCTGTCCTTAAATTGTAACCATTCAACCTTCACTGACTTCAACTGAGGATGCCATTTAACTGGACCATGTCTGTTCAGCACCCAGTACAATGCTGTTTTGGTTCCTGTGTGAGCGCTGCCAATATTCCTCCAATGCAAAAGCTGAATTGTACAGGGCACATATACCTGTTTACTTTTTTTCCCAATTAATTTAGCATCTTTTTCATATCTTCTATTTATTTTCCTTCTGCATCCAAGAGATCAGTAAGGTTACTAACCTGTTCGCATACAGGCTACATTCAGGAGCCACCATTCAGGAACACGAGGCAGAACTGCTATAACTCTGTCTCCTCTCTGCAGACCACATGCCTCAGAAAGTATATTAGCTGCTTTCCTAGACAGAAATCCTAGCTCTTCAAAGCTCCACTTCACTTCCTCTCCCTCATCATTTACCCACCAAAAAGCTGGATTTGCTGGCCGTCTTCCAACCTAGAATGCAACAGAAGATATTAAAATAAGAAGACAATCCTTAAAAGGTTTAATCTCAATCTAAAATAACTCCAGACTAAGCAAATCACCTCTGGCAACTAGTCTTTTAAAGTGATACTTATATTTCTGACATAGAAAATAAAATAGTGCATTGTACTCTGCAGCTAATATTATCCACTATTCATTAGGAAAACTGATTTGTATCATCTGAGATTTTTTCCAGTGTCTGTGAAGTAACAGAAAAATACTACCTTTTCCAGTTGTGACCACTCATCTAAGACATCACTTGCAAAGTTGAAGTATTCTGGGAGTTCCTTTTTACATTGGTTTATAGAGTCATAATACGAAATAATCTGAGATGTAAGAAGCCTGTTGCATCCATGGAATAATCTGCAAGGTGACCCGAGAATCTGCAAACACTGAGGAATCCATGATTTAATAAATGTTCTCATGATAAATGATGTTTTATCAGACAGTGGGGAAAAAATCAGATGCACACCTACAGGAATCAGTAATCTGAAATGAAAGAAAATACATTTAAAAACAGCTAGGTGTTGGATGCTGTCTAGTTAGCAATGTTGGATAAATTAATGCAAACCAGCTTGAATAAACAGGTTGGTTGCGTGCCTCCCCATTTTTCCCCCCATCATTTTACATGATTCTTAAATAAGTTCCTCCTTTTCTGGCAAAGAGATAGTGCACTGTTTTTTCATTGTAACCTTTGTCCTCTACTTTGTCAGCTGATAAATGAATCTCATATCTCCTCTGAACTTTCACTTGCCAGTCTTTTTCTAAATATCTCTCGATTCCTGTAAATTTTACATTTTAGTTTCCCTGCATATAGAAATAAAATGCCACTAGTTAGGAAATGTTTTGAGGAAACTTTGTTTATCCCCTTGATTTAAAAGTCTCTGTAATTATGCTATGTCTTAAATATACACTAGATGGCGATTTGCACTGAACTTATGCACCAATAAAACTGATGAATCTCTGATTTATTTCTTGTGAGTTCTATTTTTACTGAGGGCATGAAATAAACACAAAATAAAACACTAGGCAACCAAAGGTGAAATGTCAAAGACTTCTATTTGCTTTGCACTTCAACTGAAGTGTACAACTTTGAAAAAGATACATGTTGTAAAACAAACTTGCAAAGAAAATTCCAGCACTTCCAGTTTCTCCTAGAATGCCTACACAATATACAGCTAGCTGTGGAGATGTGGAAGAGACAGAATGGATGATACTGCAGTTATTTAAATCCTAGCCTTGGAAGTCAAGAAAACTGGATCTTTACTCATAGATGCAGAATCTTCTGATAAACTTGTTTTGGGTATAATCAAGTCCTTAAGAATCTACTCATCACTTTAAATCTAAGGGGTTTTTCCCCTCAATTCAATGGAGTCAGCTTTGCTTTTAAGTCTTTCTGTGCCATGACCTTCTCCTTGTTTAATAGCAAACAGTACTCACCTATCTCACAGGGATACTATGCAGTTACTTTCACCTTTGCATTATGTATTGCAAGTGCAGATGTTGTGACAGCCCAACGTGTTCAATGCCAATATATAAAAAAAACCCAACGAAACAGTAACTGACCACTCTGAAATCACTGTATTTGTGAGGCAAACCAGAGAAATGCAAATGGAAGGTGCCCACACGTGAGGCATGTGTCAAGGGCTCTTTTCCACACAAAAATTTCCAAGGTGTGAGTGGTAACAGAGCAGAAGGCCCAAGAAATGTATTTATGCTGCATTGAACGTTTCCTGCTGTCCGGACTGAGACTTCTGCAGAAGGCAGATTTTCCATAACTCTCAAACCGTAAAGCACCAAATGAAAGAGTCAGAACTAGTTAGTACTGATGAAGAAATGTGCAGAAATGTGACCTAATCTGCTGTATCCCTAAGAGAAAACATTGTACTCCATCAGTTTAACTTTTCTGTTCAGTTCTGCTAAATCCCACTCCATTTCTGTGGGAGTGTCTGTCCTGGCAGGACTGACTGCTGAATGATCCTCCTCTTATTTCAGTTTCCTTCCAGGACAGAGAGGTTAGAAACCTTTTTCAAAATGGTATATATTCCCTGGTAGGAGATTTCCAAGAAAGATCTGAGTTGATTGCTATTTGTTTCAGTGGCAGGCAGGACAAAACCAGATCTCAAAGCAAATGGTTTTGTCATCCTACCTGTTCTCTGGAAGCCTTAGACTGTGGTCTGAGCTTACAATACGGCCCGTTCAGATGAAACAGGCCTTGTTAGTTTTATCCTGTTCTTCTGGCAGATGCTTTTTAACCCTCCTAGGATGTTACTTGAAAGACATCTTTGAAAAGAGCCTGTTATGAAGATAAAAAGACCACAAAGTCAAACAGGAGACTCTTATCTTCCTGCTATTTTTTTTCTTCACTACCTGATTGCTGCATCTGTATTTACATGCGATCTTATCTTGCAAGCAGCCTGAATACACAGCTCCCTCTGATTTCATTAGGCACCCTGTATAAACGCTAATAGAACACGTCTCAAGGTACATTGCAACCCAAAGTCTTTGAGACTGACAGGAAAGAGTTCACTCAAAACCCAGCCCCACTCACACCAGGCATGAAAACAACCTAAATTGAAGCAATCTGCCATGCAAGATCCTTCACTCCCAAGAAAACAGAGGCTACCACATCAACCACCATTATGAACACTCCTTCCTTTTAGCAGTACCCTCCTGAAACCAGATTTTTCATCCTTTAGTCTAAGGGCATGAAGGAACAAAGCAGCAATTACCTCTCCTCAAGAGAAAGAGTCATTATAGGAGGCAATTTCTTTAACTGACAGTTTGATTCTACTCATCTGGACCCAACTGTCCTCAAGTCAGCTCTGCCCTTGCCTGTGCCAACAAAATAACCACCAGAACACTTGGTTCCCTCTAGAGAAGCCAAAGCTTTGGATGTACACTCCACGAGTTTCAGCACGGTTTAAGGGTCAGAGATGTTTCTGCTACAATTAGACTGGCAGATATTTACAGAAATAACCATTTCTTAGTAAATGGCACCTTCTTATCTTTTGTAAGATATTTCTTAATATGTTCTGAAAAGACTAGCTAGGAAGGCCTCATAGTTCACATACACATTTGAGAGCTATCCTAAGGATGAAATAGTACATTTGGTACTGTTTACTGCAGTACAGTTTACTGTACTGCCACATGAAATTGTGCTACCACTGAAAATCAATGGCAAAATCTCCTGGTTTAACCCACAAAATAGCATCTTCCTTGAGCTACAACTTGGCAACCTGGCACTTAAGCAGAGATGGGAGCCTCACAGACAAGGGCACTGAAGACATGCACATGTTAAAATTACATATGTAAAGCAATGAGAGTTTTTCCCCTGACTTCAGCATGCTCTGAATCAGATCCATAAAAAGTAGCTCTGTAAGTGCAACAGACAGCCAAATACTAAGCAGAGAAGCAGACCTCAAATACTTTCCCAGGCACCTCACTTACTGTTTTGTCTGCAGCTCAGTGCTGGGTAATGGTGACAAGAGCAAACTGTCTAATTAGAGAAGTGAACTATAAATTGACTGGTGCTTCCATGGGCGTTTCCTCCTGTGCTCTCTCATCCTCTCCCCAGCATTCTAATTGTTTAAAGAAACAGTAAAACTCACCTTCCCCACATATAATTTTTTTTTTTCTAAACACTGCTAACTAAAGATGGGGAAGTAATTAACTACATTCATCTTCCTGTGGAAAGATGCAGTCGGCTCCACTGGTGGCAGACTCCGTTATCGGCCTTATCAGCCTCTTAGTTTGGTTGATATAACAGCAGCCATTTAGGCAGCAAATCCAGCTGCTTAGTGCTCCTTTACTTCCTCTTTTCTCAGTAGCTGCGCAAAGGCAGGGCAAGATGAAGACACATCAGTTTTTCTTTCTGCCACTATTGTTTCTCACAGGCCTTCCAGCAGCAGACAGCATAAGCCCAAAGGAAGCAAAGCCAAAGAAAGCCAAACTCCCAAAAATAAAAAAGGAGAACAATGTACTCTTGCTGAAAGGGAGCAACTTTGACAGAGCATTGAAGGAAACCAAGTACCTGCTGGTAGAGTTCTGTGAGTATCAATTTCCACTGTCTCTTACCCTGATGGCTCTGCAGAGCATGACTGATGCCAGGGCACTCAAGTATACCTTTTTTACTGTTGCTTTGTCCTCCAATAGTCCTTGTTTGTTTTGTTTTTCTCCATGTATCTACTTCTGACTATGACTACTGTAATTTATTCCTTTTTGGTGTGGCTGAATACCAGTCTGCTACATCAGATGGATACTGATAGTAAGATGGGTCCTCGCATGCACTGTACTGAGTTGGCATTCTTCGCTTCAACTGCCTAATTTTGCAAATACGTGGGTGAAACTCAAGGTATTAAAAATGAATCAGAGAGGGCTTTTCTCTATCTTATCTCATCAGCAGTTTGTATGAGGTTTTTGCCATATGGCATCTCTCCTCTGTAAGCATCTGAGCTTGAAGGAATGACTTTTTACAACATTTTGGTGTCTGTAATTGCATTACATAGGACTGCAAGACTCTTCCCCCGTAATTAGCACTTGATTAGGCGGAGGTTGGTTTGTGGTTTTTCTATTAGGTTCATGCTCATTCCTTATGGGGAGGAAAACAGTGGAACCTTTTGAGTAACTAACTGTTAGAAGGTCTGGCCTTCTGAGCCTTACAGAAAGTAAATTGCAAAAGCAAGAGCCAAACAGTATATTCTTGAGATGTTACTCATTTCAAAGTTCAGATGCTGCATAATTTCCCACTCCACAAACATGACGTATTTCCTAGCAGCTTGCTGGTAGCAGAAACTCTTCAATCTGCGTAAAGATATTAAAAGCTTTGTCTCTGTTGCTTGGGCTTCACCTTACCTCACTGTGCCATACTCACTGAGCTCAACATCCACATACAAACACCTCACAAACTAGTCTTCCTTTGGAGGCAGGCATTAGAGACAGGCACAAGCTGAAAACCCCGATCTATTCCACATTTGGAAGGGATATTTGAAATAAAGGCAATAGCCCAACTTTGCAGAAGTGCATGTAATTGGTCTTTTGCCTCACTAACAAACCTGGATGGTGGTGATGATAATTAGTAGTCGTAGTAGTAGTGTAGGTCAATCTGAAATGGAAACACTTGTATTTTTCCAACAACAAAAACTAAAATACTCTAACAGATTAATAAAACTAAAAATGTGTTTGGATCATACCAAACATTTCATTAATGTTGAAACAGTGTTATGAAACTTTAAATATTTTTAAAACTTTCAGAACAATCACATTAGAAATTTCTTAAAAAACTTAATGTTTAAGACTTCTAAACACTATTTAAAGTGTTGAAATTTAGTAATATCTTATTTTTTAATTGTAGAGGGTCTAAAGCTATTTGCCAAATTCAGTATACGGTTGTGAACTGTTTTGATTTCTCTGAAGATGTATTATTTTGGTGAAAAATAATTTATCAGAAAAACCTTAGCCAAGCTCTATT
>NW_010300399.1:14605-20808 GCF_000700745.2 Antrostomus carolinensis | reverse complement strand
GGTGGCACCTGCGCGGCTGGTTTTGTGCGGTGTTTGTAGGGATCCGGCCGGGTCTCACGGGCTGTGGTCGCCGCAAGGGAGCGGGAGCCCCTGCGCCTTGAGTGGGCTGGGGGTTCCGACGGGGCTCCCGGCTCTTCCAGCCCGGCCTTCGGGAGGAGAACTACTTCAAAACCCTCCTGCCCAACCTATCTGTTGTTGCTTTCTAGCCTGCCTACCAGAATTTGAGACAGCGCGTTGACAACTTTGTTTCCAATCACTTGGCAACTCATACCTGGAGTCCTCATCTCAACAAGAACCAGCTGAGAAATAACATTAGGCAGCAGGTTCTCAAGTAAGTGACAGCTCTGGGATTTCTCTGCTTGAACATGCTCACGTACTGCAATAGGTGACAGAGGCTCTAGGTCATCGTAAAATGTACACTTTCTTCAAAGACTGAGTGGGAACCTTATTAATGTTTATGAATATCTAAAGGGCAGGTGTCAAGAGGATGGGGCCAGACTCTTTTCAGTGGTGGCCAGCAATAGGACAAGGGGCAACAGGCATAAGCTGGAACACAGGAGGTTCCACTTAAACATGAGGAAAAACTTCTTTACTCTGAGGGTGACGGAGCACTGGAACAGGCTGCCCAGGGAGGTTGTGAAGTCTCTTTCTCTGGAGATGTTCAAAACCCGTCTGGATGCAGTCCTGTGCAACTTGCTCTAGGTGAACCTGCTTTGGCAGGGGGGTTGGACTAGATGATCTCCTGAGGTCCCTTCCAACCTCTACCATTCTGTGATTCTGAAGAAGCTTTTTTTTGTCACCATTTAAAACATGATGTTATTTCAGATAGCAGCTCACCGTCAGCGTTAGTTGGACTGAAAATACTATTTTGTCTGATCCAAGTTGATGCAGGGGTGGAAAGCTTGTTTTTGACTCAGGATGTAACACCCTAGCTAAAGTCTATCTGTACTGATTCTTTTAAGGGAGATATTAGTAAAATTGCTATTATCATCAAGTTTTGAGGCAAAGAAAATTAAAAGAATTTGACAAACTAAGCTCTGCAGAGTACAAAGCTAAATTCACAAAACAAAAAAGACGAATGTAAATACAGATAGATGGAGAAGAGGTTTTTCAGAACTGCTGTTATGTCAAAACAATGTCAAACACTTACCTTTTGTTACATTATTTCATGAGAGTTTTTATTCTCTAAGCTTAGACTCATGAGAACCATTAGGAAATGTCTTCAAAGAAACATGAGTTTGGTCACTAAGTTGGGTCAAACAAGGACATTGGGTCAAACAAGGGCTTTGGGAACAAACTTATTAAGTTATGCTCTAGTGGTACCATTGGTAACTGGTACTGAGGAGGTATTTTGTTGGGGGCTGGGGGGGGAGCAGATGTTGTTTGGGTTGTCTTCAGTTCTTTTTAAAGAAGCAATGAGGACAAGAGGAAATGCCTGTTCCACAAAAGATTACAGGGGTCTAGAGAGACCCCATAGATACAAAGCTCTCTATTGCCATTTATTTGATTTTACTGAAGATTAGGGGTGTTTTGTGAAGCTGCAGAACCCTGAGGTGTCACACTGTACTGGGTAGAAAGTAACTTAGGGTGATGATGACTGGTCCAGTAGTCGCTTGTCCCTCAATGCCTTTTATAATTCATGTTTGTTATGCTGTCAGGTTTCTTCTTATTTTTTTCTACGAGTGTCACTTTTACAGTTAGATAACATTTGTAGGCATAAGCAGTAATGATGCAACAACAGGCTGTTTGTTGTTTTAATTCTTTTTCTCTAGCTTTTTTTTTTTCTTGGTTCATAAGGCATAGAGTGAGCTGTTGAAATACAGGCAGCTGGCTAAATACATAGCTGCAGTGATGTTCAGAAAATGATAATGTTCCCTTGGAGATTCTTAAGAGTGTTCACATCTAAAGGAGTATATTTCATTAAGATGTTCTTGAAAAGTCATTTTTCTTATTAAGTGTTCATTAACTTTGTTCCAGGTCTGGAATGTTGGAATCTGGAATTGACAGAATTATTTCTCAGGTTGTGGACCCAAAAATCAACCACACATTCAGACCTCAGGTGGAAAAAGCTGTCCATGAATTTTTAGCCACATTAAATCATAAAGAGGAGGCAGGCCCCAGTACAGCTGCAGGTGAAGAGAAAGCAGATGCTTCTGTTACAGTACAAGGTATTCTACCATTTCTCTGAGTGGTCTATTAACAAAAATTTGTTTTTTGAGAGAGCAGAAACACAGACTAGTTTTGGTGCTAGCACAGAATTGTTAGCATCAGTATTAACAAGCTGTGCTCCAGGCAGTGTGCCACAGTACTTGTCTCTTACTGTGTGTATAAAGGTAGAAGGCAAAAGAGATGTCGCCATGTACCACCATGTCACTCTGTCACTTCTGCTTGAGATTACAGGGGATCAGTTTGGTATAGGGGAAGAAAGTTGGTCTTGGGGTTGGCCCCCTAAGTATTATAGGATCAGCTAAGATATAGCTGTAAGAGAAGAATGATTCAAATTTTTAATGCATTGGTAGATCGGAAAAAAATCAACAGTGGGGCCGTTACTTGTCATAACGTGGTTGCAGTAAAATTTGAACGCCTAAAGTCTTGTCGGGAGCTTAAGTTCTGCTGTAAATCAGCCAATCTTTAGTTTTTTTATAAACACAGCATTTTTTTTGTGTGTGTTTTTCATTTATGTTGTCTGGTATCAACTTCTAAACACTTTAATTGTAAGTTGGTAATTGTCCATTCTTTCCTTTCCTAAGAGACTCCACAGCAGTCCATCTATTTTGCAACCAGACCCTTTATTTAAATCCTATCCCTTTTCCTGTGAGGCCCACTTACTTTAAAGGAAGTGGGTTAAGAAGCCAGCTGCAGCTCTTGGTGCTAGTCCAGCTAACCATTTCTCATCCATCTTCGAAGTTACTTCTAAGAGGATGGGAAGGTGATAAGGTATTTCTGATAGTCCTGTTGTTGTATAAGCAGTACACCGAGTCCATTTGCCATGTTGTTTATGGAGAGACCAGAGGTATGAAATACAGACTTTCTGCTGCATTATTCTGTATTGTGCTTCTTCAGAGACATCATCCCGCTTGGGATGACGGTAAAGTTGAACAAGGATTGTGTTCAGAATGTGCTTCCATAGACAACCTTTGCTTTCTTTAGCTGATCTCAGGAACAGGGCTGTGTCACAGAGTAAAATGAATTTCTGGTAATCGGATCATAGTTGCTGCAAGAATGCAACTTCTTGTTCTTTTTTATTATTTTTTTAAAACCAAAATCTCTAAATACAAAATTAGTCGAGCCTTTTTAGTCAGTTTTACTTTTTTTTAGATACAGTAATTATTCTTTTTCTTTTCACTTGCTGAACATTCTGTCTGAACGGAATTACAGAAACTAAGATTAACTAAAACTATTTTATTTCTTACCATTCAAGGTGTCTGTGCTACAGCTCCTAGTGGCAACGTAGCTAGTGATGCAATGTCCATTTTGGAAACAATAACTTCTCTTAACCAAGAAGCAAGTGCTGCCAGGGCTTCAACAGAGAGTTCAAATCCCAAGAACAATGACAAAGTTGCAAAAAGACTCTCATCTCAACAGAGCGTGGATGGTAGCACTGATAGAGAGAGAAATGTAGAGGACTTGCCAGACAGAGAGAAAGCAATTAGTGATCCTTCTGGAGAAGGGGCTGAAATGTTTGCGAAGTGTGAAGATTTAAATGAGCTTCCCTGCCAAAGTGAAGAAATAAAAAATTCATCAAAGGATACTAATAATTTGACTTTTACAAGTAAAGATACAAGTAAGGAAATTCAGCAAGAAAGTGAAGATCAAAAGAGTAAATGTGACAAGAAACTGGATGGCAGTGAAAAAGGTGAAAGAAGGAAAGAAAAGAAGGAAAAACTTGACAGGAAGCCTGACCATTCAAAGAAAAGTGATGATACTACGAAGTCAAAAGAAGAAAAGCAAGCAAGAGAGTCGGAACCAGTGAAACAGTTGCTTCCAGAAAAAAATAGCAGTAAACATAAAACAATTGAAGGCACTAAAGAAACTAAAGAAGGTATGGTGTGGGCAATGCTCTTCCTTAAAATAGGGTATTGGGGGGGGGGTTTTAAGTGTATTCAGGAGTTGAATCCAAAGAATATTTGGAATGTAAGTTCTCTGCTAGTTCTGACAGATTTGTCTAGCTAGCCACAGGTCTTGATTCATCTGCCTTAACTGAGGTACCCACATTAGGAATCAGATGAGCTTTGATTCCTGAAGTGTGTGGTTGATCATCTGCTTTACTCTGGCAAGTTCTCTCAATGATTCCCGTCTGCATTTAAAGTTTCTAGTTGTAGCTCAGGGTGATTTTTGTTTTGAGTAAACCAGAGTTAACCTAATAACATTTCATCAAGGCGTTACCAATGTATTAATTTTTCTGTAGTGTTTCTTGTTCTTAAGATAATTTTGTTTTCAGTGAAAAAATCACTGTTTTGGTAAGAAAAGTTTCTCAAATTCAGTGTACAGCTTTACAACCCTTTCCTTCTGTTTTTTTCCTTTGCAAGAAAATACGTCAGTAGATTCAGATATGGATGTACTCAGTGACATCACTGTCAGCTCTGTCCATACCAGTGACCTTTCTTCCTTTGAAGAGGAAAGTGAAGAGGAGACTGTAATTTCTGACAGTACTGAAGAGGGGGAAATCACATCAGATGGTAAAATAATATTTTTAAGTACTAAGAAAGAATATGCAATGCTTTCATTGAATGCATCGTATCATAAACTTGAGGTTTTGCAGTATGTTTATTGTACTTATTTATGAGAAGGCATTTGAATGTGGAATGGGTAGTATTTGTGCAATTACGAAAGATGGGTAGTGGGCATACTTTGAATATTGTTTTTTAAGACCTTCATAGAATCCTAGAATGGTTTGGGTTGGAAGGGACCTTAAAGATCATCTGGCTCCAAACCCACAACCATGAGCAGGGCCACCTTCCACTAGACCAGGTTGCTCAAAGTCTCATCCAACCTGGCCTTGAACACTTCCAGGGAGGGGCATCCACAACTTCCTTGGGCAACCTGTTCCAGTGTCTGACCACCCTCCCAGGAAAGAATTTCTTCCTAATATCTCATCTAAACCTCCCCTCTTACAGTTTAGAGCCATTACCCCTTGTTCTGTCACTACCTGCCCTTATAAAAAGTCCCTCCCCAGCTTTCTTGTAGGCCCCTTCAGGTACTGGAAGGCTGCTATAAGGTCTCCCCAGAGCCTTCTCTTCTCCAGGCTGAACAGCCCCAACTCTCTCAGCCTGTCCTCACAGGAGAGGTGCTTCAGCCCTCTGATCATCCTCGTGGCCTCCTCCAGACTCACTCCAGTAGGTCCATGTCCTTCTGATGTTGGGGGCCCAGAACTGGACGCAGTACTCCAGGTGGGGTCTCAAGAGAGTGGAGTAGAGGACTTGATACATTGAAAACATTGTAAAACTTATTTGTACTACAGTATTTCTTAGGTGAGAAAAACGCTTATTGGTGATGGATACGTGACTTTGCTGTGGGGTTTTTTTCCCCTCCCTTCTGCCGTGAATTGGGTGTAACATTGGAGTGCTTTGTAACCCCAGGGTGGTGGTTGTAGCTGACTTTACAGATCAGGTTGGTTTTAGAGTTTTAGGATTTCAGGAATTTCCAAATTCTACCAGGCCACAGTAGAAGGAACAGGAATGGAGCTAGCCTTAAGAGTTTGAAAACACCATATCTTTTCACTGACTGGGTTACTACTTTTTTGTGTTCTTGTCTAGAGCAGACCTCAGACTCTGATTTCTGTGGATGCATGGATTTTGCAGTTAAAAAGACTTTCCACTTCATAATACAGAGTGCCTTAGTACTGAATGAATTGTCTCTTGCATGCTGTGAACTTATCTTTTCTGCTCTAAGGATATTATTTAGAAGCACTGGATTACTTGCATATTCTCTGGCTTTTAAACATGATAGATTGCATTCAGTGATGACTATGTATTTGTGAAGTGAAAACAAGACTTAAGTGTATTTCAGGGCTACAAATAATTTGTACAGTATGGGGCACAAGTGGTTTTGCTCTGTTTCTGATAATCCTGATAAAACTGAAATAGATTTATATATTTTTATTTCAATAATACATGAGTATAAACACCAATGTGTTTTGTGTATAAGTTTCAGTAAGTCTATCTAGTTTTTATGTACACAAATACTGTGCAATTTTTTTGGTG
>NW_010300399.1:0-14570 GCF_000700745.2 Antrostomus carolinensis | reverse complement strand
TGTAGGGAAGAAGCTTAGTTTAATACACATCAGAAATTGTATTCTGACTTCTTACGCGGTGTTAACTACTAAATACTATATGTAAAAGGCAATATGGATACAGGCAAGAGAGTAAGCCCAGTTGTTGTATCCCAGTTTGTATCTTGCAATTTTTTGGCTGAATGGTGTGCACAAACACAATAACATACCTTTTGGGTTTTCATAATCCAGTGATATTTTGATGTTAAAGGGTTTAACTTTTTTAACTGTTTATGCTTTTAGAATAAATAATTGCTAATATACTTTTAGTAGCTTTGCCTCCTCAAAAGTTATGTTGAAAGCACTGCCCTAACTTATTGATATATCTCTACACTTCACTAACCTTTCTTAAGATGAAGAGGAGAAAAACAGTCAAAATAAGACCAAGCCTCATGCTAATGAGCTGAGTGATGGGAAGGCCAAGGCTGTTCGTCATGCTTATGTTCGCAAACCTTTCTTGTACTCCAAATACTTCAGTGATTCTGATGATGAACGAACTGTAGAGCAACGCCGTCAGTCCATTGTAAGTGTGGATTTTGTTACTGCTTGCATTCTGGCTCCTTCAACTTTTCAGTGCAGAAATTCCGCTTCTTATGAGGTGGTGGTTTCTGAGGGGGTCTTCTGTTTCTTCATTCTCACTTCTTTCCTCCCACCTTGTGTAACAACTGCCCCTCCTTCAGACTTCCACTAATATTGCATGATCTGCTCTCCAGCAAAGCACTCTGCTGGTTATAGTTAGAAGTCTTCCGGTGGTGACATGCTTTTCCATCTTTCTTCCCATCTAAAATGAGTAATCTTTTGGTGTTGACAGGGGATTTACTAATTACATGCAGTGTCAGCAGAATCACACAATAGGTGGATTCTTTTTCAATTGAGTGATTTGATATGGAGAGTAAGAACCACTACACATACGAAACCTGGTGTCCATTAGATTTAGTGTATATAATGACCATTTTGGTGGAAAAAGTAGTCCTTATCTACCTGCAGCCTGCCTTCAATACAGTTTTGTGTAGTTCAGAATTGTGTTGACTACTGCAGGCCACTTCATTAGAGCATCTCTTTGCAAATGTAGTTCTTGCTGTCCATAAAATCAGTCATTTGTAGCATGTCTGCAGCCGTTGAGAATGGAAAGAGAGGTTTAAGCATGTTCACTCTGTTCTGTGGAAGAAGGACCAGCACACAGAACAGGGAACAGCAGTTCTTTCAGATCATTTTCCTTTGGCTGAATATATATTTTTTTTTAATTTTTTTTTAGTATCTATATATATCTTTACATATTTTTAATATGTACACTATGTATATATTATATACATTTATTTAAAAATTAAAAATAAAATTTATTCTTTGAGAAGGTCTCATAGCCTCTGCGGTGTTAAGCGGCAGTGAAACTCTGGAATTCAACTAGTTTCACTTCCAAGAAGTATTAGAAGATTCCATTAACTTTCATGTAGTGATTTTTAAGGTCTATTTTTAGTTTATCTCAAGCTACAATGTGTTTTCTGTGGATTTTAGACAATACATTTGTAGTAAAGAATTCTTTGACCTATATGATAAATTAATTGTTTTCCTTGGTTTTGTATCTCCAGGCCAAAGAAAAAGAAGAGAGACTCCTTAGAAGACAAATTAACAGAGAGCGACTTGAAGAAAAACGTAAACAGAAGGCTGCAGAAAAAACAAAATCCCTAAAAACTGGAAATCAAAATGCTAAAGGTATGAGAAGTATAACATTAGCCCCTGCTGCCCTGCACTCTCTCACTCTCTCTGAAAAAAAAGCATTCAACTTAAGATATTGGTAATAGGTTTCTAGTTAAATTTCCCTTAAAAACCCAACATTTCAACAGTGGTGTAACAGAAAAATGTGTAATGCAAATTATTGGTACAAAATTCCATATTTTCACTTTTTCATATATCATTTCATATATCATTATGTTACTTAAACACAATGAATACCTATATACACTAGTATTCTCTGCTACATATTAGTACTTTCTGTACTGCTTTTAGTCCTGTTTATAGCTGAAACAGTAATATAATGATGTGCTTGTGTATTTCACTATTTATGTACTATTTTAGGAAATTTGAGTGGCTTGAACTTAGAAGAATCTTCATCAAGAAGTCTTGAATCAAAAGCTACTGGTACCAGCATTAAGGATGTGCTTAAAGAACAGAAATTTTTAGAAAAAAAAGTAGCCCTGAGCAGAAAAAGAAAAAGAGATTCAAGGTATTAATGTCATTATTTGCTCAAAAGGAATTAAGTTTTTGAATATTCATTTTTGCATATTGAAAAGATTCTCTTCAACTCTGCAGTTAGCCTTACCCATTTGAAAAAATTCCTCTTAAAATATTCACATAATTTTGTTACTAATAACCATGAAGTTCAGGCAGAAAATCAAACTAAAGCTGCTTAAATATACTGCAGCTCAGACTGCAGTAGCCGCCTTTATGTGCCTTTTCAAACACAAGATGGTAATAAAGGCGTGAGAATGGACAGCTCTTAAGTGTTTGTGCATCTAATATGTCAGTTGGTCAACCTGGCTTGGTCTTTAAATTGATGTTTTGCATAGATACATATGCCTGCACATATCTTTCTACATATGGGTATATATGGGGCAAGGAGATCTCTTATCCATTTTACAGGAACAACTGTAGTACGAATATTATCCTACTAATATCCTCTGCTTTAAAGCACCAATGTCCAGAGGATATCTCTGAAGTTGGTACACATAATTTTCACAGAATCACAGAATGTTGGGGATTGGAAGGGACCTCGAAAGATCATCTAGTCCAATCCCCCTGCCGGAGCAGGAACACCTAGATGAGATTACACAGGAAGGCGTCCAGGCGGGGCTTGAATGTCTCCAGAGAAGGAGACTCCACAACCTCCCTGGGCAGCCTGTTCCAGTGCTCTGTCACCCTTACTGTAAAGAAGTTTCTTCTGAAGTTTAAGTGGAACCTCCTGTGTTCCAGCTTGTACCCATTGCCCCTTGTCTTATCATTGGTTGTCATCGAGAAGAGTGTAGCTCCATCCTCGTGACACTCACCCTTTTTCAAGAGGAAAAAAAAGCTTGGACAAACTGGCTAGTCAAAAGTTGTGTGACCATGTTCTACTTCATTATTTTTATTGTGTGTTTCTCTCTCTCCTTCAGCTTTAAAAGCAGAAATTTACAAACTAATGTTAGGCTGATACCGATTTTTCTTTTTTAAATTGTCCAAATACCTCTTTCAGGCATGCTGAAGATGGCTGCAAAAGGAAATATGAGCCATCTGAAGAAGATTCTAAAGAAATGCAAAAGACAAATGAGGTATGTGTCTCTTAAATATAAACCTTATGATCTTCCTTCTTAATTATAATAGTACTCATTCATATGTCCATACTAAACTGCATAATATTGCATTCATTCTTATGAATTAGTTTTTTCCTGCTAGTTCTTTTAGTTGCATTAGTGATCTGACATTGCTGTAGTAATGTTTTCTGAATTTCAGTAGCCACTAGAATATACAGTCTATATATTCAGTGCTGATGTATGTTGTAGTGGAACACACAATATAGTTTAAGCCTTATACTGCGAAGCATGTTGAATTTCAAAAAAGAGCAAAATATGTTTGATATGCAAAGACTTGAGGAGCTTGATCTATTTAAACTTCTCACTGGAAAGTTAAAGGAAAACTGAATGTAGTTCAAAAACTAAGAAGTCAAAAGGAAAGAGAATTTTTATGGTGAGAGTTTTTACTGACAGCATTACTAATTAAAAAAAAAGTAATAGTTGGAAGTTCAAATGGAAGTCTAGTTTTATCTTTTGTGGATTTTGGGATGTTGTTTGTTTTAAATTTTTTTTTAAACAGCATAATGTCTGTTTACTTCTGTTTCTTTGGATTTTTCCACAATGCCAGAGAGTTGAAATGAAAATGGCAAGTTTCATTTTCCTACTGACTGTGTTTTAGGTGAATTTTTATTACAATGTTAACTGTATTCTCTCATGTATTGTTTTTATGGAGAGCTTGCCCTTAACAATTCTGTTCAGTCACGCAGTTCAGGAGCTGTGTAACACTTGCTTACGTATATATATATATAAAAACTTTCTTTTGTAGAGTTGTGAAAAAAATTCTTCCAAAGAATTGAAGCATAATCATGGGAAAAGTGAAGTCTCTAAACAGCTTAGAAGACTTTCAGAATCAGTGCATTCAACTGAGGAAAGTAGGAGTGATTCTAAAGCAGAAAAAGAACATAAAAGAAAAACCTCCATCTCTCTTCAAGCTGAAGGAGCACAGCAGGATAGTGAAACAAGGGATCCAAAAAGACAACTGGATAGAGCAGAGGTCAATACTGAAGAACTACAGAAGCAGAAATCCATCTTTAAAAACGAAAAACACCCAAAAAAAGATAGCGACACAGAAATTCAACATATGAGAAATGCTGCCAAAAAAGAAGCCAAGTCTTACAAAGATAAAAATGAAAAGGAAAGAACTGCTTTAGAAGATAAATTTTCTTTAAAGCACAAATATAAAGGAGACAAATCAAGTGAAGATGTTGAACTCCATTCATTTGAGAGAAGTTTGAAAGGAGAGGATGGTGGTCAGAAACATAATCAACAAATAAAGGCTTCCTCAGATGACAAATCTGAAAGAAAAAGTAAACACCGAAGTGAACGGAAAATATCAGTAACAGGAAAAGATGGAAAAAATTCTTCTGAATCAACCTTAAAAGCTGAAGAATTGCCACGTAAGGAAAATAGAAAAGACAGACATCTTTCAACTGAAAAATCAAGAGCAGAATACAAGTCCAAAAGGTCCCTGAGTGATCCTAGGCCACAAAAGGATTCCTTAAGTGCCTCAAAGCAACTTGCTTCTGCATCACACAGAAGGAGTGAAAGCTACTCAGAAGATAAACATGAAGCAGAATCAGCTAACTCTGATTGTAATTCGAAACAAGAAGATGGTGTTCATAAAGACAGAAGAAAATCTAAGAGCCTTGTAGAAGACAAGATTTTGTTAAAGTCTAAGTCAAAGAGTCATAGTAAACAATTCAAAGCATCTGAAACAGAATTACAGGAAAATTTAACAAAACAAGAGACTGGTCAGAAACTAGACAAAGATAAGAACATGGAAGAAAATGATTCAGATAAGCAACACAAATCCAAGAATGAAGACAAAGTTTTTGAGGAGTGTGGTGCTGAGTTCGAGCTTGTAAGTGGCACACAATCAACTCAGGGATCACAGAAAGACTTTAGTCACAAAGTTAAGTTACATTCTGGAGAAAGAGGATCTGTAAAAGAGAAATGTCGAGGTGATAAAGATTTAAGCAATTCCAAACTAGAAAGAAGGTTCTCTGCTGAAGGTCACAAAAGCAGAAACTTAAAGCATAGCAACAAGGAAATAAAGAAGAAGGATGAGAGTATCAAATTAGAAGATAAAGATGTTAAAGAAATGGATAGTGGGCATGAAAAAGCATTGAGCATCACAGTGGCAATGGATAAAAAACAAAGTAAGAAGATATCCTGTGAAAACAGAAAAGGCAATATATCAAACCAAGATTTACTTGGAGAGGAAAGGCACTCGGCTAGCGCAACTGAAAGCAGGCATGCTCCAGCCCCTCAAAAGTCAAGTATGAATAATGATTACTTGCATTCTGGTCATGAGGCAGAGCTGATGGAACTTGATTTGAAACAAACGAAAGTACAGGAAACATCTAACATCAAAGGAAAAAACATTCAAAACTCACTCCAAGCCACAGATGCCGAGTATGCAGCAAAAGAAAAAACACCTCTCTCTGTTTCAAATGAGGAATTTAAACACAGCTTGGCAGATTCTGAAGCTTGTGAATCACAATTTGTGCCTGCAGCTGAAAAAACTGTTAAACAGGAAGATATCCCTAATAAACAAGTTGGTGCCTTAGATGCTTTGTCCAAACAAACTTCCATGGATCAAGGACCTGATAAACAGGGGGCTTATAAAATGAACGTTGTGTATAAAACAAGTGGTAGAATCTTACTGAATGTTCCCAGTAAGGATCAAGCTTCAGAAGATAGCGGAAGACCAAAGAATTTAAAAACTGTCATAAATTCTAATTCAGCTTATGTTCCTTTAGCAATTAATTCTTCCAGAGAAGATGCTGCTGATACAAAACCCATGGATATGGATATTTCAGATTTTACAGATTCCTTGGGTGGTATGTCTAAAGAATGCCATAATTCAGATGGGACTTCTTTATTTGAAGATACTTTAATTTTGAAGAATGATGCAGCACAGGTTGGACACATGGAACACAAAGATAGTGCAGTGCTGAGTTCTGTCATGAAAAATGATTGTCACAACACCACTGTGACAAACAGTATAGAAAAAGATAAGGTGGTCCAGCCTAATGAACAGGCAATGGAAGACAGTACAGCTGGGTTACCTAGTCAAGAAGGTTATCATGAAGCAGCAAAGTTAGAAAGCACTCAGGAAAGTGAATTGAAAATAAAAGAGGAAAACTTGATGACTGCTATAACTGAAGATTGTGGAGATGAAACAACAAAAGAACTTTTCCTGAAAAGAAAAGGAGGAGAGTGCTTGAATACAGATCCTCCCACAAAGGGAGAAAGAAGTACAATGATGGATAATATGGAAAAGAACGAGGTGCATGATGTTGATATCATACAATCTTCCTCTGTGTTAGTGTCTGAAAGGGTTCCTGAGGAAACAATCAAAGGCTCTGTTATAGCCAGTGAGCAAGAAAGGAATGGTTTGATAGGCATGGGAGGTAAAAATGAAAGCAATGCAGTAGGTACCAGCGCAGGAAGTAGTAAACTTAGTTTGCTGTACACCAGCCTGCAAACAACTCCAGCTGCTGTGATAGGAACTAGCACAGAAAAGATGATTGGGAGCACTGCAATGGCCACTAGTACAGGAGGAGAAAGAGCTGAGGGTGCATCACGATCTGAAAAGGATAGCGATGCTACAACCACTTGCTCAGAAGAAGAAAGTGAGGCGACTGTAATCTGCACAAGCATAGAGGCTGATGAAGGTTTCACAACAGGCCTATGGGTAAAAAGCAGTGAGAGTGGCAGTTTCATTACAGGAGCAGATGTTGGTGAGTGTACTGTTTCAGCAGCTGAAGAAGGTGGTGGCAATGTTGTCACTGAAGGATTAGCAGAAAGTGAAAGTTTCCTAACAAGTACGGAAGGAGAAGAAAATGGTGACTGTACCACGGTTGATGCAGAAGAAAGCGATAAAGATTCAGTCAATGCAAGCAGAGTAGAAATTGAAGACACTGTAAATAGTGCTGGGGCAGAAGAAAAAGATGATGCTGTGACTAGTGCAGGCACGGAAGAAAAGCGAAAGACCTCAACTTGTGTAGATACAGGCAGACTTGAAAGTTCTGTATCCTGCTTAGGTGAAGTGGAGAGCGATGGAGCTGTAACTAGTGCAGGGACAGAAACAGGTGAAGGGTCAACAAGTGGTGGCAGTTTGAGTGAATTTAGGGGCAGTGTGAGAGCTGGCCAAGTAAAAGAACATGAAGGTACCGTGACTTGCACAGGTGCAGAAGAAAGAAGTTGTAACTTCGTCATCTGCTCAGTGACTGGTACAGATGCCCAAGGAGAAAGCACTGTAACTGGTGCATGTATTGCTATGGTCACGAACAACAGTGCCACAACTGGAAGCAGTGGTGACAAATCTGAGGATACCGTAAACGGTGAAAGCACAGTGACTAGCACAGGCATAACTCCAGAAGATGATGCTGAAATTTCAGTAGTTTGCACAGGGCTGGAAGACAGCAATGAGGGATTTGCAGTTTGTTTGGAAGCTGAAAAATGTGAAAGTCTAATGGACAGTACAAGGGCAAAGGAAGAAACCAGTATCACTACGGTCAGTGTAGATCTGTGTGATGATGAAGGTTTTGTGACTAGCACAGGCTCAAAAGAAGAGGATGAAGAAGATGAGGGCATTGTGACCAGTACAGGAAGAGGAAATGAAGAAAATGAGCATGCTTCTACTTGTACAGGAATGGAAAGTGAAAATGCACTGATTTGTATAGGTGCAGAAGAAGGTGAAAGTTCCATTATCTGCATAGTTGCTGAACAAATGGAAGCTGAGTCAGGAGTGGCTGGCACAAATATAAATAAGCTTGCTGTCGACAGCATGACAAGTGCGGAGAAAGAAGTTAATTGTGGCACAAACTGCAAAAATGATAAAGGGATTGTTGAAAGCAGTGTAACCAGTGCAAGTGCTGCAGATGAGGGTGCCTTGACTGCACATATAGGAAAGCATGAACCTACCTTGATTCCCTTAGATGCTGAGGAATGTGAGGGTCCCATGACTAGTGCTATGGCAGTGCAAGATAAGAGTCAGTCTGGTGCTGAAGATGAACATGAGAATGCCATGACTTCCTTTGACAGCAGAGAACTCGATGCCTCTATAAGTAGTGCAGTTCCAAAAGAGGATGAGAATTCTCTTGTTCCTGCTAACAGAGAAGAAAAAGTAAAAGGTGATATAATCTCTACCAGTACAGTGGAAGAAAGTGATGCTCCCTTACATTCGGCTCTGGATGCTGAGGAAGGTCCACTTGCTGTTGCAAGTGCAAATGAAAGTGGGGAAAGCTCTATGATCTTAATAGATACTGAAGACACAGAGATGCCTATGCCCAGTACAGCTACAGAGTTTAAAGAGTGTGTGCATAATTTTAACAGTAAGCAGGAGAAAGATGAGTGCACTATGATTACCACCAGTATTGAGGAAGAATTTGAAGCTCCTATGTCAAGTGCAGCTATTGAATATGATGGTCAACTCCCCTCTGTAAAAACAGAAGAAATAAATAAGAATGCTATGGTTTCTATAGATATGGAAATATATGAAGTTCCCATGCCTAGTGAATCCAGTGCAGGAGGAGATGATAACAATGATGATGAAAGTCACCCAACTGCTAGCAGTAAGGAAGAAAAAGATGAGTGTGCCATGATTTCTACAAGTGTTGTGGAAGAACAAGTAATCCTAATGTCAGATGAAGTTACAGAAGAGTCAGTTCAACATGTGTCAGACACGGAGTCAAAAAATGAAACAGTAGTGATCTCTACAAGTACAGCAGAATGTTTTGAAGCTCCTGTGTCTAGTGTAGCTATGCAAGATGAAAACAAACTCACTGCTTCAGAAACAGAAGGAAGATACGAAGCTGCTATGATCACTACGAGCATGACAGAAGAATGTGAGATAGTCCTGATCAGTGCTGCACCACAAGCTGAAAGTCAGATCATGGTAGCAGAAGAAGATGAAGATGGCATTATTTCTCCAAATGCATCAGAGGAATGTAAGATTGTGGAGACCACTGCAACTGTAGATGAACAGTTTGGACTAGCTTCTTTCGATGCGGATGCAAAAAGCAAAGGTTCTGTGATTTTTGTGGGAGAATGTGGAGCTCCTGTGCTGAGGGTTGCCACCAACAGTGAAGATCAACACGCTGCTTCAAGCCTAGGAAATAAGGAGGAGGGGGCAGTGATCACTCTGAGCACAATGGAAGAATGTGATAGTCTCTTCACCTTTACCGTCATAGAAGAAAGTCAACTTGCTGCTGAGAGTACAGAAGTAAAAGACAAAAGTGAGGAAATTTTTAATACTGCTGACCAGATTGAATGCATCCTGTCAACTACAGGCCCAGAAAAAAGCAGTAATTCTTTGCTTCTCATTGGTAGAGAGAATGAGACCCATGAGAGTGGTGTGAGGGGAGAGTCGGCAACATCTCAGACCACAGCAGATGGTGAAATCACAGAAACAGATGAAAATTCAGTGAACCTCATGAGTGTAGATGAAGCCCTTTGCGTGGAGATTAGTACAGAGACTGCTGTGAGTCCAAGTCCTTCCTTAGAGGCAAGCAAGGATGATGAGCAAGCTGAAGATGTTTTGCATGAGGATGCATCAGAACTCTCTTCCATGGTTTCAGAAGCAGCAGTAGAGGGTGAAACTCTAAGGAATGTAAACTGTAAATTTAACTCAAACTTGCTTTTAGAAGGTGACTTTTCTGAAATAAGGACTCCCCTGCCTAAGGCACAGGCACTTTCCCTAGTTTCTGCAAATGAAGTGACTGCAAATACCAACCATGATGAAGTGACAATAGAAGCAGAATTAGGGGAAAAAAGTGACTTCCCTGTGTTGCACGTAGAAGAGCTATATCGCAGCGATGACAAAACGAACTTGGTCAAAATAGATGATGTTGGAATTGAAGTTACTTTTCAAAAAAGTAACACAACCTTTAATCCAGGTGAGAATTTTTCTTTTTTTTTTTTTAGCTCTTCAGTTTATAAACTGTCATTAATAGATACATTTTACCATTATTATAGTAAGAAATAACTTGCACTGTTCAAATATACCTGATTTCTTTGTTGGTTGCAAAATAACCATTAATAAAATATTTAAGAATCGGTGGAAAATATTTAAATAAGCATGAGATTCTGGGAGTATAGAAATGACTGAACAGAATTATATGAAGTATGTTAGAAAAGAATTAAATGTTATTAGAGCACAAAAAAGGTACTAAAATCCATTCATTTAAAATATATGAAGTGGTTTGCAAAGGGTAATTATTGTGGAGCTACAGATGAGTTTTGTTGTTAGCATGTTTTGAAATTCAAAAATACTTTCATAGGAAAGAGGATGCATTTCATTTAGACATACGTTCAACATTTTAAAAAGGTAACTTCTTAGTAATTTTGAAGGTTAAGAGTGGCCATTCTTAATCATAACTGCAGATTTTCTCTGTATGGTTATTTAATGGTCAGATTCAGATTCACTCTTTTATGCTGAATTTTGTGTTGTGAATGCACTTGAAATGGTCCTCCTTTGTGTTACAAAGGTATCGGACAATCATCCTAAATAAATTAGTGTTTTAAGTGAGCAATGATGACAGTTGTCTATTTTAAATAGAAAAGTTATGATCGTATATGACATTAAGGATATCATATTTTATTTCCTGATCCTTTTTTTTTTCTGGAAGCTAACATTTGAAATGAACTTGCATGGTTGCTAGTTCCTAAAATACCATGTAATGAACATCCTGCTACTTTGATCCTTTCTTCTCTTTGACCCTCCATAGTAGTTGAAGCACCAAGTTTATGAAAATTAATAATTTCTCTAAATGCCTTAATGAAGTCAAGATTATTACTTCATTATAAATTTTGGAGAAATTAAACTGTACAAAAATAGTAGAGAAATCTGTTTATACTGAAGGAAGTGGAATAATGTCAAACAAATACTACTTTTAAAACTTTTTCCCTCTCGTATCTGTCTTTGCTATTATTTAAAAAAAAAAAAACCATTTTTTATAATGTGAGTTTAGGTCCAGTTTCTCAAAGGTTGGCTTTATTCTCTAGTTTTATTGATACTTGGGGTGAGATAGCTCACTCTGCAGATTTTGGTATCTTAGGTATTTGTCAAGGAAAGATGCCAATCTAGTAAACTTGAAAAATGTTGTTCAGTATTGATGCAAGAGACAAACATGAGCTGTGAAAATGTAAACTGCTATACTAAGGTATTTCTGTCTTGGTGCTTTGCTGAATCCTTGTTGTCCATTGATGAACCTCTGTAAGTGCAAGTGGTAATGGTAGTCCTACTCTGTGGACCGCAACCACAATTTAATCACTTCATGTGCATCATTGATGAATTACCATGTTATGAGTATATATTTTTGTTTAGGAAAAGCTATATAAATAGGCTTCTGAAATAGGTGTCCAGAAAGGCTGTAGAAGTCATATGAAGGTGCTGTCTGCATGGCCTGTTTTTCAGATGTTATAAGCATACAGCTATTCCCATGGGGAATGAAATGGGTGGGGTTTAAAGATTTTTCTGAAATTACACTGATGCTCACAGGACCTTTCAGTCTCTGTGGAAATTGGATAATTTCAGTAGTTGGGATTCTAGAGCTTATGGATTTAGATCTAATTGTCACTTAAAGAAAAATATTATCCGTAGTATTAACTCTTAGTTGTTCATTCATTAATACAGAGGTAACTTGCTGTTCGGAATTTGGTCTGAAAATCTGTTGGTGGGTTTTTTTCCTTTTTAAAGAAGCAGCAAGAAAAAAAGCCAAAGTCAGAATTCATAAGTAAGCTGTGGTAAATCCTGGTAGCCCATATTTTTCAATCCTTTTGTATTTAAGGAAAATGTAGAAGTACTTGTGTTCTTGCAGATGCCAAGTTGGTTTGGTTTTTGGTTTTTTTGAGCTGGTTTGCTGCAGACAGACTTGCTATTGTTTCTGTTGCCTACAGGAAGGTATTAAATTAATGGGCTGTGTTCATGAGGTGGTACTGAGAAATCGCATCCTACTGTAGCATGAGATAAATACAGCATAATGTAATCTAATAATTTTAACATATTTGTATTTCATTAGGCAATAATGCAGCTTTACCAAAGTTGGCAGAAGAACTAGAATTTGAAAGTAACTTGAGAACTGACGAGGTATTTATGTTATTTTGAAAATTTTGACTAAACTGTTTCTTGTAGAGTTATACATCTTTCTAGGTTTTCTTAATACATCTTTGATTTTTGTGCAGCAAAAATGGCATTTGAACTTCAAAACTTTTGAAGGGTCATTTTTCAGATTATTCAGCTGTACTTTTCTAAGCAGCTGGCATTTAAATTGTGGGCTGTCCATGTTATTCTGTGGTAGAACCAGTTCCCTCCCTCAGCCATGCTCCTTCTGTGACCATGACATCCAAGTTTACTTTTTTTTACAACTGGTTATACTGTATGCATGTTGCTTGTGATAGTACTTGTAAAATAGTCATACATGCCTTTAGCTCTTACAGTTGCCAATTGTTAGTTTGGTCCTTTGAAACATAGATGTACGCTGCTGTTCATTTCATTGTATCACTTCCTTGCCAGTCTTCAGGCCCGACCATTCCCTAGGTCTTTGAGGAACACTTGCTGCTGCTCTGTACAGTGATGTCAGCCCATTATCTGCTGTGACAGAAGACTAGGGCATCCTGGATAATCCAGGGTACTGGGGCTCATGGTCAGCTATACCTTGTGTAAGAGCAAAGTTGAACCTGTCTGTTTGTGTGTCTGTGATCCCTACTAGCCAGGATTCCAGATGGGTTAATTCTTCATTCAGATGTGGGACTAGATCCATGTATTCATATCTTGCCAAACTCTGATAATAGGCATTGTGGGTGAGAACGTGGTTCAGAGATTCCCAAGCATTTGTGAAAGGGTGGATCTGTGCAGGGCCATTGGCTGCAGCTTCAGGGCAGACCAGCTGTGTATTTCTGAACCATGGTTTTGGTGCCTGGGATGTCCTTCAGGAAAATCCAAGTCAATTTCAATCTGGTGGCATTTTTTGATTTGAGTTGAGTTCCACCTGCAAACAGCATAAGATGGTCCTAGAGTCATTATAGCCATGTTCACATGGCACTGTTTCTGAGCTTACAATGTCCAGATCTCACTTAAGTACACTTAGGTCCATATAGCATTATCTATGTATCAGTAACACATAGCTGATCTGCAACTTGAATTTCAAAATAAACAAAAAAAAGGCAAACCCCAAACAAAAACCAAACAAACAAAGGGAAAAAAAAAAAAACCATGAGCTGAAAAAGAGTTCACTGTATCTTGTTACACATGGAGATACATATTTTCCTGTATATGTGAACATTCCTAGATTATTGCTCATATTTGGAGCTCATCTTAGAGTAGATGTTGCACCTTGACTTCCTGAGATTTCTCTTGAGATCTCCTTTCTAAACTAATCTCCGGTACCAGTGTGAACTCTGAGGTCAAGGTTATGCACTGTACTGTTCAACAGTAATGTAACTTAGCTCTGCCGCTGCTCCTTATTAATATTTGTACTGCTGTCTTAAGAAAGCTTTTGAAGACTTTTATGGATGATAATAAGACAATGACATGAGCAAGAGGAGTGAGACATACTTGTTCTGGATGTCTGCAATATTTTTGTTTCTTTTGTTTTTGTGTTTAGCCACAGCAGCCTGGAAGTCCGGGTAGTGAAGAGGGATATGTGGACCTTCATACTAAGGACTTTCAAAAAGGTGATCTTTTTACTGATAGCAACTTACTTTTCATACTGATTTCACTATTACTTATGATGGGAGGGTTGTATAATTGATATATACTGTGTGTAGAAGGATTGAAGCAAAGCCTGTAGAAATCGTCTTGAAGTGTTTCTAGGAGCTCATGCAGCTTTGCATTTGGTTTGTGGGGAAAAAAGGAGGATCAGCCTTTTCTTCCAATATGATATGCTGAAAGAAAGGTGGAAGGCATTTAGGATTTTTAAAAAAGTAAACTGCTAACATTCTATTTAAAATCAATAAATACAGAAAAACATTTGCCCAGGAAAGATACAGAAACTTCCCCAAAGAATTACTTTTTCCCTTATAAACTTAAAACATCCTTGTTTTGGGTGTTGTGGCAGGCCCTGTGAGGATATTACAAAAGTAAGTATTATATTACTTAAATCACAGAGACTCTACACAAGGAATTTTTTTTTTCCCCTTTTCCTCTTGCTGTCCAGAAGGTTAAAATATTTCTGGACAGCAGAAGTAAATAAGTAAATATAAGTAAATATCTATAAATAT
>NW_010300398.1:0-9750 GCF_000700745.2 Antrostomus carolinensis | reverse complement strand
GAGCCTTCCTACCTTCAAGCAGATCAACGCTGCCACCCGACTCAGTGTCCTCTGTAAACTTAGTGAGGGCACACTCAATCCCCTTGTCCTGATCATTGATAAAGATATTGCGCATGATGCTTTGGGGCACAGGGTCTGATCTGGGGAGGTTGGTGGGGCCCCGGCTGTAACTGGAGCTGTGGAACTGCCTGACCGCCAGCGAGTGCATTATTGATGAAGCTGGCTGCCCCATTCCTCTTAATGCCGGGAGGAAGGAGATGTCATCTGCTCCTCGTTAGAGGCCTTGCATCTTTGATGAGATGTTCAGCAGTGCCGTGTAATTGGAGATGGCCCTCTGAACGTGGCAAGTCCCATCAATCTCAGGCAAGCTTTCCCCGATGGCCTGGGTGACAGTTTCTGCCCAGTGTGCTGGACTCGTGCCCAGGACAGGCTTGGAGATGTGCTGTGCTCTCTGGGGCACCGGGGAGGAGAGTGTGGGAGGACCCAGCCCCCTCCTCCTGCTCTCCTTCCCCAGCCACCCCCTCCCAGCTGGGTCTGGAGGTGATGCTGCTGCAGCATGAAGGATACCTCTAGCTGGACGTGGAGCTCATGGTCCTCCTGGGCTCCTGGAAGCTCTGATTATCACAGTAGGACCATCTAAAATCTCCCACTAAAGCCTGTCCACCACCCATCTTCAGCCACAGATGAACAGAGGCTGTGCAACAGCCACACCAGGCGCAGCCAATGGTCATCTGGGAGCCCAAAACCAGACCATCCACAGTGAATTCAGCTGGAAAAAATCCAAAGTTCCAACTGCTCAGGGAGTCTCTAGGTTATGTCTGCATTAATGAAAAGACTGGGGATCTTCTGACCCCCAAGCCCCAGCCTGTGCAGCTCAGCTCTCCCACCCAGACTGGGTGGCATCCTCTATCCCATGGTTTGGGAAGGGTCCCTGGTCAGTGCTGACCCCTGCACCATGCCCAGGCCCTCTCCAGATCAGGGAAAAACCACATCAAGGAGGTATTACTTGCAATGAACCAGGTTGAGTGATGGTGTTCAGATCCCCCTGAACCTGCCTGGGGTCCCCTCTCTGTGGAGCCTGGTGGTGGCAAAGGGGGATCTAACTGCATCCCCACTGCTGGGATGTGCTTCTTTGAACTTAGCTGAACTTTACAAGGTTCCTGTCAGCCCGTCCCTCCAGTCTATCCAGGTTATGCTGAGCAGCAGCTTTGTCCCCAGCACTTCGGATGCTCTCCACACTTCAGTGCTGCCTGCAGACTCACTGACAGAGCACCCAACCCCATCATCCCCGTAACAGGGTGGGACTCAGCAACTGACCACCATCTGGACTGTGCACTGTTTACCACCATGCCATGAGCCTGGTGGTGAGCTAGTTCTCCACCCGTCTCATGATCCACTTCTCCAGTCCAGATGTCACCAATCTGATGCTGAGGAGACTATGGGAAATGCTGTCAGAGGCTTTACTAAAGTCAAGGTACGTGGCTTTCACTGTTCTCCTCATACCCACACAGCCAGTCCTCTCATTGCCTGAGGCCACCAGGCTGGTCAAGCATGATTTGCTCTTGGTAGGCCCCTGCTGCTGTTCCCACTGCCCTTGTCCTTCAGGACATGGCTTCCAGGAGGATGTTCTCCATCACCTTCCCAGGGATGGAGGTGACACAATAGCCCATAGTGTCCTGGAGCATCCTTCTTGCCCTTCTGGAAGATGGATGTGATGTTTGCCTCTTCCCAGTTATCAGGGACCTCCTGCAGTCACTGGGACTTTTCAAAGAGACATTGTCCAGCCCACTCAGCACCCCTGGGTGCGCATTGCCTGGTCCCGTGGACTTGTGCATGCTCAACTGGCCTAAGTGCTCCTGGTCCTAGCCCAGAAGCTCTTCCCTGTCTCACTGCAGCAAGGTGGCAAGTATTTCAGCTACCCCTCTGCAGAGAGCACCACTCCTCCTCCTCACCTGGGCCCTGAAGAGCCTCCATCCACGGCAGCATTGCAACCATTGTGTGTCCAGCTTCTCCTCATGTCTCCCCAGCTGCATGCGCTGGTGTGCAGGCACCCAAGATGGGCTGCCCATTACTCTGGGTTCAGGAGAGTGGTGCAAGAGCCTGTATCCAGGTGCCTCCTCGCCACCTCCACACGCCTCCCCCTCCTCTTCAGGTTGAGTAACCCTTCCCTGACGCTCCTGGTTGAAAGCTATCTTTATCAGGGTGGCTGTCCTGTAGGTAAGATGCTCTGGTCCTACTTGCTTAGGTGGATCCCATCCCTGCCCAGCAGCGGCCAGAAAAGCCAAAGCCCCCCCTGTGCCCCCAGCCATGAAGCCAAGTATTGTCCCACAAGATACTCCCATGCAGGGCTTATCCCATGATGGTCCTCCCATGTCCCTCGCCCCCAGCACCCCGTAACCACTTGTGGTGTCCTCAGGGTCACCTGGCAGTTCATGTGGATGAGCTACAAGGTGTAACAGCCTGAGGGATGGTTGAACCCTGATAGTCCCTCTGCAGCATCCCAGATCCCTGGTGAGAGGCAAACCTCCAGAGACAGCACATGGGGGGGTCTTAAAACTCTGGGGGATGCTCAGCCAGTGCCAGATGCGAGGTGATGGGCCCCAGGATGTTGTGTCTGGGGGAGAGGAACCAGGGAGGCATCCCAACAGCCTGTCTCATGCCCGGGGGCTCCCAGCAAGGCCATCTCCATAATGTAATCGATCCCAGGGCCTTCCCGCCTGTGTCTGGATCAAGGGCAGCCGCAACATGAGCGCACGTGTGTGTGTACTCACGGCAGGATGTGTTTCCATGCTGCAGTGGGCATCCCGGCAGGTCGGGAGGCTAATGCCAGGGGCAGGCAGCAAGAGCTGGCGGAGCAGGTTGCCAGATGGGGAAGAACCTCTGGGGGACTAACCTCACCAGCCCCAGCGTTCAGGGCAGAAAGACCCCAGGCAGGCTGGACCAGGGTGCTATGCACCCCCGGGATGGGTCAGCACTCCAGGGACCCTGGGGAGCAGCTGGGCATGCAGCTGGGGTAGGGGAGAGCTGGTGGTCCCGCAGCTGCCGGCGTCTGCTTACCTTGATTTTCTGGACAGTGCAGCTTTCCTCCTGGCCCTGACTCCACACAGTCACGCCAGCCTTGTTATACCGACAGTGCCAGCCCTCCAGGCTCTCGCACTGATCTCTGAAGGAGCTGAAGTCGGAGTCATCTGGGATATAAACCATCTCCCCTCCTCTGGACATGGGGCTGAGCTGCTGGACCCAGGGCTGGTAGTGGCTGCAGACAGGATGCTTCTACCTCACCTCCCGGGAAACCAGGCTTTGCCCTTGAGCTTCTCCCTCGCTGGGTGTCTCACATCATCCTCCAAGCCCCCAGCCTGTGCCCTCAGCGTGGGCACTGTCCGCCCAGGCACACGGGGATGGGCAGAGACCTCCAGCCACCCTGGCCACGCCGCACAGAGCAGCGGGGAGGAAGGCTCCTTCCCTGCAGTTGCTATCGCAGCTGCCGGGAGCTCAGATGTCTTCTCCGGCTGGCTAACCAGGATCACATTGCTCTCTGCCTGGCTCTCAGTTCCTCTATTATTCAGCAGGTAGCATCTCACCAGTGGCTCGGTTTTCAGGGCAGAGCTGCCCCTGGCTCCCCGAGCCCCCCGTCCCTGCTCTCCCCTCGCCGGCACGCTGGCAATCTCTGTGCCTGACTTTGCAGCACCAGCTCGCTGGCAGGAGCAGCTGGTCACCTGCCAGGAGCAGTGGCCAGGCCTCCCAGCACCGCGGTGTAAGTGGTGGGCGGCAGCAGCAGCGGGATGTGGGCCAGCATGGGTCCTGGTGTGACTGGGGTGGGGACACAGTCCAGTGCACAGGACCTTGTCTGTCAAGGCGTCCTGGGCTCCTGGTGTGGGGAATGGAAAGGATTTGCAGGTGGGGAGTTTGCCCTTCATCAGGATCCTGGGGATGCTGGTGGGAAGGGAACCCTGGGGGTCTCTGATTGGAGCAGGATCACCACCAGAACAAAGTAGGGTCAATCATGGCTATGCCCAGCTGTGTATTGAAGGACAGACTCACCCCACCTCCCTGGTGGCATATGCCAGAGCTGCATCACCTCCCCAGGAATAATAATTCCTACTGTCCAACCTGCAGCTGCAATTAATATCCGTTGTCCTTTGTTACATCTCATGTCCTACCAAGACAGCGTGGCTTCATCACCTTTGCACCCACCCTTCAGAAAGCTGTGGGCTGCTGGTAGATCCCCCTGAGTGTCCTCCTGGCTGGCAGACCCCAGCCTCAGGCCCTGTTCCAGGTCCTTCTCACTGGGACCCTGCTTAGCCCCTCAGTCCCCAGCCTGGGCAAAACCTGAGGTTATCTGACCCATTTTATTGATGTTCACAGGGTTTCTATTGACCCAAACTTTGAGTTTCATGGGATTCACCTGGACTGAGGCTCTGCCATTCGTCACACACCCATTCCCCCTAGTTTAGCTTCACCTGAAAGGCAAGGGTGCAGTTGTCTCCTGTGGTGGTTTTACTCCTTTGGCTGCAGCCAAACACAGCTGCTCTCTCACTCTCCTCTCCACCCAGGGAACTGGGGAGAGAATGGGAAGGATAAAGGAATGGAGACTTATGGGTTGAGATAAAAACAATTTTCTAATTGAAATAAAATAATAAAATAATTATTATGATAACAGTAATAACAGAATATACAAATGAGTGATGCTCAGTGTAATTGCTCACCACCCACCGATCGATGCCCAGCCTGTCCCAGCCAGCGATCCCGGAGCAGACAGTCCCGAAACTGAAACTGCAATCCTGGAAGAACGAGCCCAAGCGATCCCGAGTGATCCCCAAAAGAACACCCCTGTTTTCCGGTTAACCCTGGTTAATATACTGAACATGACGTGACATGATATGGAATATCTCATTGGCAGAGCCAAACACCAGTTCTGGGTTTTGCTAATTACTACGCTTCCCTCCTCTCAGTCCTTTGCACTTGCAAACTGGCAAAACACAATGTCCTTGGACTTCCAGCAGCAACTAATAACATCATTACCTGATCAACATTCTTCTCATAAATCCCACAGTGAACCTAAAACACAGCTATTCTAGCTACTAAGGAGAAAATTAACTCTATCCTAGCAAAGCCAGGACATGTCATCCCACCCTCAGACGAGGATGGGGAACATGACCTTGGGGTAGCCCACTTGAGACCAGCTGCCAGCTGGGCATCCAGGCATGGGTAAAAGCTCATGGAAGGGATAGCAGGGAGAAAGCTGGAGAGCTGTGGCCACTTGCAGGGTCTTGCCTGGGGAGGGAAGCTGCTGCAGCTGGCCATGCTGGAGCACAGTGGGCTAAGCCATGCTCCTCCAGGCAGACTGGCTGCACGTTTCACAGCTCGGGCTGCTCTGGGTACTGTGCCCGTCTGCGGGTGAGGCAGAGCTGCCAAGCGCCACGCTTGGTTAAAGAGCTGCCGCAGCGGGCAGGGAGAGGCACATCCTGAGTTGGGGACGATGCAGAGGAAAGACCTTGGGGTGGCATTGGGGCTGCGGAGCAGGGAGCAAGCGAGGCCAGGTGGATTTATGGTCTAGAGCCGTCCAACGCCGCTGCTGTAGTGTCCCTTGGGGTGTACAGGAGCGTATATGTGAGCATGTGCACACCTGTGTGTCCACGTGCAAACGTGTGCAGTCACCCCAGCCCTTGCAAGCACCAAACACAACCTGGAGACCCCACACATGGGTGTGTGGAGGAAGGTGGGACCTGAGCCTGGGGGCTTTGTGGTTCTGAAGAGTGTCCATGGGGTGAAGGAAGGGAGGACACTGCAGTCCTGAGGATGAAGGATCTCGGACCAGCTGTATGGGAAAGACCAGGCTGCCTGGCCAGCATCACTGAGGCAAGAACCAGCCCTGGACATGTCTCTCTCTGCACCTGAGGGACAGGAGCATTTCTCTGTCCAGTCAGTGTGTCAGGCTGGAAAGCTGAACAGAAAGTGCTTTCGTCTCTTCTGAAGCAGCCCCTGGGATCAGTGTTCAAGCTGGACAACAGTGTGGCCACCCAAGATCTTGCTGGTCACCATCACATGTCCCCTGCAAGCCACCAGCTAAGCTGAGATGGGTTTCCATGACCCACTTGCCCTGCAAGCACTCAGGGCTCAAACCAACCCCATTTAGCAGTGCCCTTGGCTTTTTTGGACCCAAAGCCTGGATCTGGGTGATGCTGCTGGGATCCTGCTCACCCCAAGGGAGATGAAGGTGACTGTAGCAAATGTAAAGCCACATGTTAATGTGACCTTGCGTCTGCCACATCTTTTTTGAGAACTTCTCTTCATGTATATCAAACATCCCATGGCAGGAGGTATGTTGAGTTCCTGGCCCAGGCGCTGGCTATCTCAGGAGCAAGGTAACACCATTTTCTGGGTTGTCCCTGAAGTGTAACAGCCCCATCCATCCCATCCTCCAGAAGCAGTAGGAGCTCAGCAGTGGGAAGGGAGGAAATAAGGGATACTTCTTTGGAGGTATCAGAGCTGCCACTCTAGCAAGACCTGAGCCTGAGGAAGATGTTAGCAAGGAGCTGGCTGGGCTCTGGGTGTGTCCCCATTGCATGGTGCCTTCCAGGCACTGCTGCCAGGGCTGGCTGAACCTGCTCCCTGAGGTGAGTGGTGTAACCTGACTGTCTGGCAGAATCCAGCAGCTGATCATGGCTTGTCATACCTGTTCTAGTTGGACACTGGCTTTCATTAGCCATTGGACTCTAGCAGCTCATGGTGGCCCCATGGCTGGCATGGAGTTACACTCCCTGGGCTGACAGCATAGCTGTGCTCCATGTCTGTGTCTTTCCAAGTGAGAAACACAGCATCAGGCACAGCATCAGACTTGTTCTTCATCAGGTTGTCCCATCTCTGGGATGGTCTTCCAGGGTAGAGCATCTGGACCAGGACCTGTCAAGATGGGTCCACCTGCTGTGAGCACACAAAGTCCTGTTCTAGACCATGCTTTGTCAATGTGCATGGTCAGTGGAGGATGGCCTGTCATGCCAGCAGCCCCCGAAATTCCTGCATGCCTCCTGGCCACTGGTTTCATGAGAAGGGTCCTCTCCAGAGCCTGGTGAGGCCAGGGCATGCAGTGGCTCCTGATGAGGGTACAGTGAGGAGGACCAGCTCTCATCCTGACTCTGTCCAAACAAGGACCTTCTGATCCTTTCCTCCTTCTCTTTTCAGTCCCCAGGTTAAATTTCTAACCTCTCCAAGTGTCTTTGCAGACTCTGGAGCTGGGATGTGGGATTTACACGCTGTGAGTGGAGGTGCAGGGCTTTGTGTGTGGGTGTTCACAGCTCTGTTAACAAGCTCAGATGCCTCAGCAGGATGGGATTCCAGCCTCTCCAGAGCTGGAGAAGAGCATCCAATCCCCTCTGCAGTGACTGCTCCTGCTCCTCTGAGAATTGGCTTTGAGAGGCTTTGCAAATTGAAATGAAAAATATTTTTCCTACAGAAAATGGTTGTGTTTTGGCTTTATGTGAACAGCAGCACTCAGATCCTCATTCTACCAGGGTTTATCTCCTGAGGAATAAGCAAGAGAGTTGTGAGGAAAATCTGGGCTTAGAGATGGGCTGAAAGTTTCCTGGCCTGGAGAAACCCAACTGGAGTAGCTGCCAGACAGCATTAGGAGATGGCAGCTAGGAGGTGAAGGTCTTCCCAGGAAGGGAGAAGGAAGGAGTTAAGCCCCTGAAAGACACCAGGACATGTTAGCTCTGGCCAGGCTGCCTCGCCTTTGAGGGACTGAGTGAGAAGAAGGAAAGCCAGGGAGAAGCGAGATCCTGACCCAAGAGTGGTGCAAAGCATGAAACACCCTGGGGAAACCTCAGAGACCCAGGCCTGCAGGGATCCCCACATGCCAAGTGTGGTCCCAGAATCCCAGGGCTGCAGGGACCCACAGGGGACCATGTGAGACCCCAGAGCCCTGGGGCTGCAGAAACCCATGGGCCTCAAGGAGACCCCAGAGTCGCAGTGACACCAGAGCCCTGGGGCCTCGATGAGACCCCATCCTCCAAGACCCAGGGCTGCAGGGATCCCCAGGGTCTTGGTGAGACCCGAGAGACACCCCAGAGCCCCAGGGTTGCAGGGACTTACAGGCACCCTGGTGAGACCACAGAGACCTGGGGCTGCAGGGACCCCTGGGTCCTGGAGACACCTCAGAGCTTGGGGGCTGCGGGGACCCTCAGCCATCTGCCCATGCAACCCAACCGAGTTAAAACCCAACTTCCACTCCTTGGGACAGTGCCACGCCATTCCCCGCAAGGACCATGTCCACCACATCAGTGACATCCCCAGGACAGGGACACCGTGCCCGAGGACTCTGCTCGGGGCTGTGCCACTCGCCCGGTGTGTGCAGTCTGGTGTTCGCCCACTGGGTGTCACGCGTGCTCCACGGACGACAGCGACACGGCCAGCGCCAGGGAGAGGCCAGGGAAAGGAACAAGCCGAGGGACAGAGAGAGGAGCAGGGTCATGCCCGCGGAGGGAACAGCCACAGAGATGTGTCCCTTTTGCTCTGTGCCGATGCCACCAGCTCGTCCACAGAGGTGGAGGGGGTGGCTGGGGCTGTTTCCCACCTGGGTCCCTGTCCTGGTTTTGCTAGGATGGAGTTAATTTTCTCCTCAGTAGCCGGAATAGCTGTGGTTTGGTTTCAGTGTGGGACTTGTTATGAGAAGAGTGTTGATAAGATACTAATATTATTAGTTGCTGCTGGAGCTCAAGGCCATCGTGTTTGGCTGGTTCACAGCTGCATTAGGACTGGGAGGGACAAGCGTAGTAATTAGCAAACCCCAAATTGGCATTTGGCTCTGCCAATGAGATATTCCAGATCAGTCCCCCACCCCAGTGCCAGGCGCGTGCTGGCTGCTCCCCTACGTGCCCTCCCAGGGTGGCATTGAGGGTGGCTTTGTCCCTCCTGCTCTTGGTGTCCCTCACTGCTCTGAGCTGTTTTCTGGCACCCCAGGAACAGCCCAGTCTGACCAGCTCAACATGGAGGGTTTGGGCTCATTTGCACCTCAGTTCCAGCCTTTTGGGACACTCGGTGTTACTGGACCCAGTTAAAGGTCCCCAGGACAGTGGACATGGTGGGGGTGTGTTCCTCTCAGTGCCAAGGAGCCCAGAGAGGGGGCTCCTCCCATAAATTTTACCATTAAGCAGAGAATGGGATGAAGCCCCAGAAATATTCCTCTTCCTCCTTGTTCCTACCCTGTGCTGCCATTGCATCCCTTCTGCTCTTGGCAGGGTTTGAATAGCTGAGCCCATCCACAGTGGCCTCCTCAGCCACCCAGGGAGGGGAACAGGGCAGGGATAGCATTGTCACCCTACTCCTGGGGAGCACCAGCACCTGTAGGCTTCAGAAAAGACCTTTTTCCACCAGTTTGGGAGCTTCTGGTATCAGAGAAAAGTGAGGAGGGGAGGGAGGCTTGCTCCTCCCAGCCCCCCTTGGAGGCTGGGATCCAGCACAGCTGGAGTATCCAGCCTTGCTGGGTCCCACCCCTGTCCCCAGTGCAGGGACAGGGTCTCATCTCTGGCACCATTTCACAAGGTGATGGGCAGAGGCACAGATGGGGAGCAGCACCATCTCCCTTGGGCAGAGGCAGGGCAGATGGTTCAGAGCATCCCAGGTGGCACAGATGGCAAAGCACGGGTGACGGGAGACATTCCCAGGGGAAATTTATTTGTCTAATTATTATTAATAATAATTACCCTTATTAATAATTACTAATTATTAATTATTATTAATTATTATTAATTA
>NW_010300397.1:19438-26231 GCF_000700745.2 Antrostomus carolinensis | reverse complement strand
GACAGGACAAGAGGAAATGGGCTCCAGTTGGAGGAGTTTTTGTCATTCCTGTTGGTTGGTACGTATCTCAGCCACCACCAGTGGGTACCAGTGTCTGGGGGTGAGACAGTGGGAGGCTGGGACAGGGCTGGTGGTGATGCCTCTGTACAGACAACACTACAGGACCTGTCCTCTGCTTGGGAAGAAGATGACAAGCCACAGCTGAGCCACTAAACAGTGCAGCTGATCCAACTTAGGGAGCCACTAGATGTTTATTTTCCTCTTAGAGGTCCCAGAGGAGCACACACAAAATGTTATCAAGCACCCAGAAGCACCAGCCCAAAAGCCAGCAGAGATCAACTGCGAAGGTCCAGCAGTAACTCCACAGCAGGACACGCAGGTGGCAGAAGCTGGATTGCTGGAAGCAGTTCCTGATGTGACAGCTATAGCTGCAGAAGCACCCACTGACCCACCTGGAGACAGGCAGCCAGGAATGTTCTTCCAGCCATCTGGTGGTATTTCCAAAGCTAACCTGGCTCCTTCTCCTGGGAACATCATGTCAAGGTTCATGGCAGCATCCTCCTTGCTCCTCCGCAGCTGGACCGTGCGGTCAAGGCAAGAGAAGCACAAAGATTGTTAAATGGAAACCAGCCCAGTTCTCCATGGCAACGAGGAAGAACTGGGTCAGCTGCAGGATGAGAGGAGGCAAGAGCTCCCAGGAGCTTTAAAAGTGAACACCAGCCAGAAAGGCACACAGAGCCATGGGGACAGGGCTGGGGACCCTGAGTTCTGGGTACATAGGACACCCAGTGCAGAGTCACATCTCCCACCAAGTGTCATAGAGCCACAGTGGGGTCCCCCAACCCTGCCCATGCTCTGGGGGACAGCAGTGATCCCAGGAACAGGGAGAGGAGCTAGAGGAAAGCTGGAGGCACATCAGCACCAGCTTCTCTGGGGGCTTCTGTGCACAAGAGGACGGAGCAGTGTCCCCGAGGCACAGCTTGTGGGCACAGACAACCCCCCTGGCCACTGTCTTTTGCTTGATTTCTCAGCAACCGTGCCCCAGAATCGCATCCTTCCCTCTATTTCCCAACCACCCTGAGCCTGGTGCCTCCTCTTCTCATGGCCCCTGCTTCCCTCTCTCTCTCCTGGCTTGAATTTGGCCCTTTTGGATTTACAAAGATTTACAGGTTGACACACGTGACCAGGAATTCTCTTTGAAGATGCCATCCATGTGGAAATCCTCATTACAGCTGGCTCATTGACAAGGACTGTGCCATCTTCCCTCACTGCCTTTGATCAGCTGGATGTGACAGTGTCTGTGTGTTCAGGAGACTCACAGCAGGAGCTTCACCATGATCTTGCTTCTTGCTGTGCTGGGTCTGGTTGAGATGGAGTTAATTTTCCCCACAGCAGCCCTCAGAGTGCTGGGTTTTGTAAAGATGTTGGTAACACCCCAGTGGTTTGGTTCCTGCTCCCACAGCACCAAGGCGGGCTCTCCAACATTTCCCCCCCCAATAGGCTGGGGGTGGGGAAGGTCTTGGGAGGGGACAGAGCCAGGACAGGTGACTCAAAGTGACCAGAGGGATATTCCAGACCATACAACATCTGCTAAGCAAGAAAAGCCATAAGAATGGAGGGGGAAGGGAGAGTGTTTATTATTTACAATATTTGTCTTCCGGAGCAACCGCTACACGCACAAAGCCCTGCTCCCCAGGAAGTGGCCAGACATCACCTGCTGATGGGAAGCAGAGAATAAATACTGTGTTCTCCTTTTGCTTCTGCACACGCAGCTTTGCTTTGTTTCTATTAAACTGCCTTTTTCTTGACACAGGATTTTAGTTTTATTTTGCATCTTATTTTCTCCCCTCCCCACCCTGCTGAGGAGCGGGGATGATAGAGCAGCTTGATGGGCACCTGGCCTTCAGCCAAGTTCAACCCACCACACCAACATAGTACAGATGCCTTTGCCATGATGATCCTTCATGAATTACCTGCAGCTACAGGGCCAGCACTGAGCTGCCAGGGCTGAAGTGATTGGTGAGGTGATTGGAAGGGTTTAAAAAGCCCTTGGTGTTGGGACTGGCAGAGCATCGGGTCACCCTGTGTTGCCCACAGCCACCTTACGGGCTGGGAGCACCAGCAGTGCTGATGCCAGCGTGATGTGCAGCGTCTTTAACGTGTGTGCAGCCAAACTAAGCATCACCTGGGAGTTTTGATAAGGGGGACAAAATTACCTGCAGATTTTCTCCAAGGTCCATCAGAGCTGTGAATTCAGCCGCTGTGTTTTCCAGCAGAGAGGAGGTAGCATCACCCTTCTAGATCAGCTCAATGTTTTCGATGACACTTGGGCTCTGATAACTTAAGTACCAAAAATGGGTTGGATTTGTCAGCTCTTTGCCCTTCACTCATCATTAAAAGGCCTCTGTTCTGCTCCCAGCTGTCTCAGTACGTGACCTTGAGGTGAAGAACTTCCCTTGAGTGTCTTCACGTATAAAATGGGCTTCTTAATCCTTCATTACGAGATAATGAATTAAAGACACTCTTCACATTTACACAGCACCTCCAGAATGGAGGGGAAGGGCTGTTGACAACCAAATGACAGTGTTATTTCAGCTCAGCAGCGCGTGGTGACTGCACAAATACACAGCAGCATCCTCTGAGACAGAGGAGGACACGAGGTCACTAAATTGGGGAAGGTTTAGAGGGGAAGGGTATGAGGAGAGGCTGGAGTCACTTGGTTTGTCCAGCCTGGAGAAGAGGAGACTGAGAGGAGATCTCCTGGGGGTCTAGAACTTCCTCCCAAGGGGCAGAGGAGGGGCAGGCGCTGATCTCTTCTCTCTGGCCACCAACGAATGCCAGGAGCAGAGGACATGGCAGGAAGATGTGGCAGGGGAGGGTGAGGTTGGCCATGAGGAAAAGGTTCTTGAGGCAGAGGGTGGTGGAGCACTGGAACAGGCTCCCCAGGGAGGTGCTCATGGCACCAAGCCTGACAAGATTGCAGCAGCATTTGGCCAAGGCCCTCAGGGACATGGTGTGAATGTTGGGATTGTCCTGTGCAGGGACAGGAGTTGGACTCCAGCATCCTGGTGAGTCCCTCCCACTCACAATATTCAATGTTTTGATGAATTGAGATGCTCTTGAGCCTTCATCCTCATGCCACGATGGATGCCTCTTCCATGATCATGGGGAACACTAGTAAGCCCGGTGGGACTGTCCCAGGGCTGAAGTTGAGTGAAGACGATGTGAGCAAACCCAAGAAGTTCCATGGGAGCTGGGATCTGCTCCCCCACATCTGCAGCTGCCCAAAAGAGCCCCAACTCATTCCATATAGCTCCAGTGTTGTGTTTAACCCGGGGTTCACCTCAACCCCCTGAAAATGGGAGCCCCTTCTGTCCACGCTGTCCTCGCTTTCTCTTCCATGACCACTCGCTGCCAGTTGAGTGGGAGCTGCTGCTTCAAGAAGGGCTTTAAAGAATGGAAGATGCTTGGGGTTTTTTTCTGAAGACAATGCCAAGAGACCACTGGGGCAGGGTCAGCTTCTCAAGTTTAATACCTGTGACCCCAGGGTTGAGCACAACTCAGAGCACACCTGGTTGAAGGTCTTTGTAGTTGCAGCTTTGCCTTCCCCTCAGCTCTTGGAGATGGTTGTCACATCATAGAGCACGACAGGATTGAGAGCCATGGTCGGACAGTCTGGGGGTACCATGTGCTGGCTCAGGAGCTTTGGGACTTCCAAATACCAGCTCAGCCCAGCTGAGGGGTTGGTCTGGGAAAAAAACACCTACAGTGCTGCATCCAGTTCTGGGGACACCAACAGCACAAGGACATGGAGCTACTGGAGCCAGTGCAGAGGAGGCCACAAGGATGATGCGAGGGCTGGAGCAGCTCTGCTGTGAGGACAGGCTGAGAGAGTTGGGGCTGTTCAGCCTGGAGAAGAGAAGGCTCCAGGGAGACCTTCTAGTGGCCTCCCAGTACCTGAAGGGGCTCCAGGAAGGCTGGGGAGGGACTTTGGCCATGGGCAGGGAGTGAGAGAACAAGGGGTGATGGCTTGAAAGTGTCAGAGGGGAGATGGAGCTGAGATGTGAGGAAGAAATTGTTTGGTGTGAGGGTGGTGAGACAGTGTCCCAGGTTGTGCAGAGAAGCTGTGGCTGCTCCTCCCTGGAAGTGTTTGTGGCCAGGTTGGATGAGGCTTTGAGCAACCTGGTCTAGTGGAAGGTGTCCCTGCTGCTGGCAGGGGGGTTGGAACTGGATGAGCTTTAAGGTCCCTCCAACCACAAACAGGAAGCTTTTAGAGCCAGATCTCAGGCCTGTTTGTGATGTGACTCCAACCAAGTCTTTCCCTGCTCCTCTGCAAAGCCTCCAGCCTGGTTTTCTCAGCATCACTCTTTCACCCGGGATAAATCAACATCATTTCAGGTGGCATGGGGGGTTACCTTCTTCTCCAGCCCTGCCCTTGCTTTCCTCACTACCACACCAGCCAGGACTTCCTCCAAAAGTGGTTCCCATGGGGGTTTTTTGAGCTCAGCCCTTTGCAAAACATCATTGTGACAAGTTTCTGCCCCTCTGGACAAGCACTTGCCTGGCTCAGTAGCAGCCAGGTAGGAGGGAACAGCTCCTTGAACCTCCTTTCCTCAAATCCTTCTTCTTAAACTGGTCTTCTCCACCCACATCTCCAGACCAACGATGTCAGGCATCATTACACTTGAACCCAAGAGCTGCCCAGTTAAACCATGGACTTGAGCAACCAGAAACAAAGGTAACAAAGGAATTTGTAATTAAATTGTCATTAGATGGGTAACAGATTGTCTGGCAGCTGACAGTGAGTGAAAACCGCTCCTGTTCCGTCATGTTTTATCAGCGTGAAAACCATTTGCAAGTGGCTCTAATTACATCCCTAATTGCCAATGTGATTAGGGACCTGCAGCTGTTCATTAAACGTGTGTCACCCTCAGCCAGCAATCTGGTAGGAGAGAATATTTAATTAATTGAAGAGAGCACTGGATGGAAAAAGGAGATGGACAAACCTGGAAGCTGAGTGAGGAGTTGGAGGAGCTTTGCACTGAAAGGAGGTGGGTTTCTGTCCATATTACTCCCACAAGAGCTCTCCTGACCTGATGGGCAAGAATTAACCCCTAATTTCTAGCCAAATTTTTATCTTCTAGCAGGTCCAAGGCAGCCTCTGTGCCCTCCTGGGCACTGACAGTGGGTGACCAGAGCTCATCCACCTCACACTTGGAGAAGGATGGAAGCTTCAAGGTGCCCTTCTCAGTTCCTTTCCTGTAATATTGCATCCCAACTTTTCCACTCTTTCTTCTTTCTCCAAACAGCTCGGATGGGGTTTGACCTCTGCTGAGATGGGTGGAGGGGCTGGTGGCCCTTTGAAGCCCTCCTGTGATGTTCTTTCACATGGCTAAGTGACAGGACAAGAGGAAATGGGCTCCAGTTGTGGCCAGGGCAGTTGAGCTGGGATGTGAGGAAGAATTTCTTTGCTGAAAGGGTTCTGAGGCATTGGAAGGGGTTGCCCAGGGCAGTGGTGGAGTCCCCATCCCTGGAGGGATTGAAGAGTCGTGTAGACACAGTGCTGAGGGACATGGGTTAGTCGGGGACTTGTCAGTGTTGGGTTCATGGTTGGACTCGATGATCTTAAAGGGCTTTTCCCACCTAAATGGTTCTGTAATTTGATTATTCCATGATTCAGACACTATTGAGGGGGCCTGATGTGAGAGATGGTGAAGCTGCTTATGGCACACGTAATTGGGCAAAGAAATGCAGCTCCTCCAGGACATGAGGGCTAGAAAAGGTGGTTTCCAAAAGAAGTTGTTTTCCAAGAAGGCAGAGACAGTAGCAGAGGTAAAAGGAGGAACCACAGTTTTCATTCCAGAAGCTGGAACAAAAAGGGTTTGGAAAAGACCACCCAATAACCTTGTTTCATGATGTACCACAGAGACCAGCCCTAAAAGCCCACCTGGAGCAGTGAGTCCTGAGGGATCAGCTGGAAACTCCTGCAAACCTGGGTGGTTTTCTCCATGTCCTCAGGAAGAAACAGCCCTTTCGAACACGATGGCCTCCAAAGTAACCTGCCCCATGTGGAGAGTCCTTCCCACAGACCACCTCCAAGCAAGGAGCAGAAGGTTTCTGGAGCAGGTTCAGCTGTCTATCATTTTACCAGCAGCTGAAATGCCTGGGATAAAAATATGCAGACAGAAGCTCATTGTGTCTTGACACTGCTGCCAACAGGAATTGCCCCTTGGGGAAGAGGCAGCGCAGGACGAGCAGGTCTGTGTGCTGTCACGAGGATTGGGCTGTGGATGCTGCACGCTTGAACGGAGCCCCCAGCCTGTCACACAGCCTGTCACAGAGATGTTTTTTCCCTGCATTGCTCACACCAAAAAATACTACACACGAAAATACCAGCAGTGGGGGAACCTTGAACATATCTACAGTCGTGGTGGTGGGGATCCATTTACCAACAGATCCCACCCTGTGCTGTAGCCTCATGGCTCCATGAGATGATCACTTGTGGTGGTTGCACTGGGCTGGCACTGGGCTGGCAGCCAAACAGCCGCTCACTCACTCCCCCAACCCAGGGGAGAGGGGAGAGAATTGGGGGGTGAGGGGAAGGAGACTCACAGGGGGAGAGAAGAACCATTTAATCATGGAAAGAAAAGAAAACTTAAAATAATAATGATATTAAAATAGTAATTATACTAATAATAGCAATAAAATACACCAATGAGTGACACCCAGAGCCATTGCTCACCACCCGCCCACCCAGCCCGGCCCGTTCCCAGATCACGATCCCGCAGGAGCC
>NW_010300397.1:11942-19172 GCF_000700745.2 Antrostomus carolinensis | reverse complement strand
CCAAATCCCAGCTGAACCCAACCCCCGGCGCTGTTCCAGCTGCTGAACAGAACCAGCTCTGGCCCAGCCAAAATCCAGGACCTCACTATGAAACCATCTGCTATTCACCTGTACCAACAGGTGAGGTGCCCCAGCATCTTTAGCAGAGCTTCTGCTGTGTAGACGTGCCCTGAGGAAGCAGAAGGCAGTGCTACAGGTATGAGATAAAGGTTTCACTTCCCATTTACCTTCTGCTTTTGGACACCTGTGTCTCATTCCATGGATGACTTTCTGCCTTGGCATTGCAGGTGTGGTGCATTGATCTAGGTTGTCCTGGTTTCACTAGGCTAAAGTTAATTTAGGATAGAGTCAATAATCCAAGGCCAGGCTGGATGAGGCTTTGAGCAACCTGGTCTAGTGGAAGGTGTCCCTGCTGATGGCAGGGGGGCTGGAACTGGGTGGGCTTTAAGTTCCCTTCCAACCCTAATAATTTGATTACTGTATGATAATTTTCTTCCTCTTAGCTAGAAAATTCTGTGTTTTTGTTTCAGTGTGGGATTTGTTATGAGAAGAATGTTGAGCAGGTGCTGATGTTTTCAGTCGCTGCTGGAAGTCCAAGGTCACCGTGTTTTGCCAGTCTGCAAGTGCAAAGGACTGGGGGGGGGAAGCGCAGTAATTAGCAAACCCCTAATTGGCATTTGGCTCTGCCAATGAGATATTCCATCTCCTGTCCCCCACGGGCAGGACATTGCCCAGGGCTGAGCGGGAAGCTGGGGATTCTCTCGGGGATGGCTCGGGCTCTCACTCTTATGAGATTGTGCTTTTGGGTTCAGGGTTCCTTTTCACTCCTCCAGGATCACCATCAGTTGGTGGTGAGCAATTGTACTGTGCATCACTGATTCATATATATCATTATTATCATTATCATTGCTATTATCATTACTATTTTAATTAATTTTACTCCAATTATTAAAGTGTTCTTATCTCAACCCTCCAATTCTCTCCCCTGTTGCCAGGGTGGCTGTTTCTCTCCCATTTCAGGCGGTGCTTGCAGCCATTGAGGAGTTACACAACTTCAGAGCATCTCTGTTTAGCACCCCACTACTTCCAGCTCCCTCTGTGTGCCTGAGCAACAACATCAAGAGAGGGAAAAAACATTAAAATGCATCCAAATCAGCTCATTTTTACAAATTTAACAGAGTCTGGTGCCTTAAAATATTCTGTGTCACAACAGGGAGTCTGAGGAGGCTTCACCTTAATTCCTGTTTCATTTCCACTTAAGAAAAATGTCACTGTGGATGTTGAAGAAGAATTAATTCTGGGGTGTGTAAAGTTACTTTCGATTAAATAGTCCCAATGTTTCCTGTCTCTTCAACCAGACACTAAAGCACATTGAATGCTGCTTCCCATTCCTTAGCTCCAGCCTCCGCGTGGCATCAGAGCTGGCATTGCCCCAGCAGAGATTTATTGTCACTCCACAGCGGTGACAGATGAGGAGGAGCTGTGGCTCCTGTCTGGGCTCTGCTGAGCCAGTTGTTTATTTGGGTTGACACCAGGTTCCATCTCAGCCTGGAGATAATTTTAGCTACAGCAGCCAAGCTGGGTACGAAGGGTGTGGGGCTGCTTGTAATCATCTCTGAAGATCACAGAATCCCAGACTGGTTTGGGTTGGGAGGGACCTTAAAAGCTCATCCAGTTCCAACCCCCCTGCCAGCAGCCCTTGGCCAAAGTCCCTCCCCACCTTCCTGGAGCCCCTTCAGGTACTGGGAGGCCACTAGAAGGTCTCCCTGGAGCCTTCTCTTCTCCAGGCTGAACAGCCCCAACTCTCTCAGCCTGTCCTCACAGCAGAGCTGCTCCAGCCCTGGCATCATCCTGGTGGCCTCCTCTGGGCTGGCTCCAGTAGCTCCATGTCCTTGTGCTGTTGGTGGCCCCAGCACTGGAGGCAGCACTGCAGGTGGGGTCTCAGGAGAGCGGAGCAGAGGGGCAGAATCCCCTCCTCAACCCACTGACCATACAGATGATACAGTCTGTCTGTGAAGTTGTTCCTGTGCCACCAGCTATTGGCTTGCAGGGACACAGTCTGGGTCATGGTTTCCTTCTCCTTGTTGAGGAAAAGCATCATGTCCACTCTCTCTACACTCAGAGGACAGAATCAACTCCTTTTGTTTTCCAGTTTCACTTCCAATGCTTGCTGAGTCAGCTCTCAAGTAAAAGATCCGAGCAGGAGCAGCTGGAATGAAAACATGAGTTGCTGGAATGACAGTTCAACATCTCTTGATACAAGATCTTGATCCAAGATCTCTTGATCTCCAAGGACATGGCACCCAGACCAGACGGATGACAGATCTGCAATGTCTACACTGTGTCAATCCTCCCTTTCCTGGTCATACTGGTCACACTGTGCTTCAGCTTTCAAGACAGCTCCCAAAGAAAGTCCAACCAGCTCCTGTTCCCAAAGAAGTGTCCACAGGGCCTGCTGAGCAACCTCACTTGATGTAGATGAAGAGCAGATCCTGATGCCTGAAGCACTGCAGGAGGTTGGACAGGCTGGAGATGCTGACAACCAGGGAGGAGAGGATGGGCAGGGGATGTCCCAGCCCTTCTGCATCCCTCCTGGTTTTCACGTGTGTTCAAACCTCCTCTCTCAGACCTCTCAAACCTCTGGCACTGCTGCCCCAGTCCTGGACAGTTGGTTTAATAAAAAATGGGCAGTTAATAAATAAATAAGGAATCAAGAGGGGTGCAGCTCCTACAGAAGTGGTGAGGAAGTGATAGAGCTTGTTTCTGTACATCCTACCAGCACATGGTGATGAGATCTTCAATCCTTGGTTGTTGCCAGGCAGGATGTGCCACAGCTCTCTTTGGAGACAGCTCTGACCACGGTTGGTCTCCAGAACCTTCTGTCCCAGGTAGCCGACCCCAGACCATGTCAGAAGAGAGATTTGCCCCTGCCACTGGTAGCCAAATGAGATGAGATGGATGCCCATGACTCTTATCTGGCTTCCACTGACCAAGAGGAACTAATTCATCACACAGTCACTGACAGGGGAGAATTTTCTTCCCCATTTGCTTTCCCAGACTGAACCAGCTTTGCTCTCTCATCCTTCCTGGAAACTACCTGGCTCCCACCGCTCCTTGCCCAGACTGTCCCTCCCCAGATGGACATCCCAGTAACCAGCGTCTCCTTAATGAGGATACACAGGACCACTCCAATCACCATCAGAATATAGGCCAAGAAAAAGCAGTCAGTGTTGGGTTCATGATTGGACTGGATGATCTTAAAGGTCTTCTCCAATCCAGGTAATTCTGGGACTCAGTGATTCTGTGACACTCAGAGAGCAGCTGCCTCCTCTGTGCTCGGTGAAAGCAAGATGGGACCATTTCAAATCAGGGGCTTGGTGTTGCCCCTAAACCTGTGCACAGGCACAGGAGGAGGAGGAGAGCGTGTCCAGAGGAGGGACACAACACTGGGGAAGGGTTTAGAGGGGAACCATTCCATCTCTTCTCTCTGGCCACCAACGAATGCCAGGAGCAGAGGGAATGGCAGGAAGATGTGGCAGGGGAGGGTGAGGTTGGCCATGAGGAAAAGGTTCTTGAGGCAGAGGGTGGTGAAGCACTGGAACAGGCTCCCCAGGGAGGTGCTCATGGCACCAAGCCTGACAAGATTCCAGCAGCATTTGGCCAAGGCCCTGAGGGACATGGTGTGAATGTTGGGATTGTCCTGTGCAGGGACAGGAGTTGGACTGGATGATCCTTGTGGGTCCCTCCCACTCACAACATCTGATGTTTCGCTGATTCTAGGCACCTACTGGTGCCCATCATCTCTGTGACACCAGGACAACAATTTCTCTCCCCATGCAGACCTTGTGCCTGCCCACGCTCGGGGATGCCCCAGTGATGCCTCCACGTCCCACCGCTCCCCGGTCACACTGTCCCTGAACACACACTGAGCAGCCTCGGTGGGTGGGAGGGATTTGAGTCCCACGTTTGATGCCCTTTCTCCAGCGGTCCCTGCTTCCAGGTTCAAGCATGGCTCAATGATGCTGAAGGTCGAGTGCAGGTGAGAAGAGACGAGGTCACCAGCAGCTTGTACGAGTGGTAAGAAGCTGCTGATGAGCTCAGTGCTTCAGAAAGAGCCATCTCTCCAGGAGCTTTGGAAGGAGCTGTCTCTCCAGGAGCTTTGGAAAGAGTTGTCTCCCCAGGTGCTTTGGAAGGAACCCCATCTCCAGGAGCTTTGGAAGGAACCACATCTCTAGGTGCTTTGGAAGGAGCTGCCTCTCCAGGTGCTTTGGAAGGAGCTGTCTCCCCAGGTGCTTAGGAAGGAGCTGTCTCTCCAGGAGCTTTGGAAGGAGCTGTCTCTCCAGGAGCTCTGGAAGGAATCATCTCCCCAGGAGCTTTGGAAGGAACCCGATCTCCAGGTTCTTTGGAAGGAACTGTCTCTCTAGGTGCTTTGGAAATGCTTTGGAAGGAGCTGTCTCTCCAGGAGCTCTGGAAGGAATCATCTCCCCAGGAGCTTTGGAAGGAACCCGATCTCCAGGTTCTTTGGAAGGAACTGTCTCTCTAGGTGCTTTGGAAATAGCTGTCTCTCCAGGTGCTCAGACCCTGCAAAGTGCTCTTGGCTCAGCTGCATGAAGCTCTCGAGCTCTCCTCCAAACGTGAGGTTCTACAGGACCTGTCCATGCCAGGCCAGGGTGACTCAAGAGGACAAGAACTAGCCCAGCACTCCTCCTCCTCCACACCATGGAGATGACAGCTGATCACATATTCCTCATTCCCCTCTAGTACTCACTGTCTTGCACAGGAACCTTCACTCTTCTTCTCCATGCTGCTTACCAGACACGTTGTTTCTACCTCCAACATATTCACTTCAAGGTTATTTGTGTTTTTCTTCTGGTTTTACCTTTTCAAAACAGTTCCACAGTGAGTTCCATCTCCCTGATGACTTGGGAGGTACGAGGGATGGTGCATCAGCAATGTCATCATGGATATGAATCTTAATAGGCAACCTGCAAACGGATCTGAGGAAGGAGGAGATCATGGTGTTACCTTCCCATTTACCATTAGTCCTGTGGGTGCTTGGAGATGAAAGAGACCAGTCTAATTAAAGCCCATCTAGATCTGGGTCTTCTAAAATACGACTGATTAATAATATATCACTCTCTAGCAACAAAGAGCTGGAAATTACCCAGGCAGTGACACAGCTGCTGGCTTCTAAATCATGTCCACTTGGGTTCATCTCCAATAGACTCCAAAGACTTCATTCTCCGAGTTCAATAAATAATGTGTCTGTCTTCAACACAGCAACTAATTAATTGCCTCTCGTTTAACTAGGAGCTCCAAGATCTTCATTTAAATCTCTTCCTGGAGGAATGAGTCTCTCATGTCTTAGGGATGGTTTTGGAGTCTCTCATTTGTTGAATTACTGGTTAAAATTGAGCCCTGTTTAAATCTGGCCATTAATTAGAGGAGGTAATTGCTGCTTCGTGTCTCTTCGGTCACTTTAATGTGAATGGAAAGAGGCATTTTGGTTTGGTTTGGCTGGTGGTGGACAGATGCCCAAGGCATTTAGCTCTAATTGGGTTCCAACCCTGGAGAAGATGGGGCTGAAGAGACATGGATCCATCTGGCTGTGAGGAATTCATCATCACCCCGAGCTCCACGGGCTGGGGTGATGCAATGCACCTTCATGAGAGCTGGAGTGTTGGCTGGTGTAAATTAGCCCTGCTGCTGAGCGAAGGGAGTGGGCTGGGTGGTCATGCCCTGCTCTGCCAACCCATGAATCAGCCCTGAAGAACCTCTTGTCCCTCTGGTGAACTGAGAAATATGTGCCAGTGAGGTGCCTGACACACATCTGCAAAGGTGTCTCATGGTTTTATGAGTCCCTTCGTGCCACCAGGGCACGTGCTGGGGGAGATGGCACGTGGTCTCTGCCCACAAAGGACTGAAGAACCCAAAATTCTTCCTCCTCATTGTAACAGGTGACTTGTGTCACTGCTCCCCTCCTACCTGTTGCTGTCCCCAGGCTACAAACTCCCTGTCTATGCCACGAGCTGCAGATTTCCACACCAGAGCACCAGTGGAAACCTGCTTGCCTCAAACAGAATCATCCAATGTTGTGAGTGGGAAGGACCCACCAGGATCATGAGTGCAACTCCTGTCCCTGCACAGGACAATCCCAACATTCACACCATGTCCCTGAGGGCCTTGGCCAAATGCTGCTGGAATCTTGTCAGGCTTGGTGCCATGAGCACCTCCCTGGGGAGCCTGTTCCAGTGCTCCACCACCCTCTGCCTCAAGAACCTTTTCCTCATGGCCAACCTCACCCTCCCCTGCCACATCTTCCTGCCATTCCCTCTGCTCCTGGCATTGGTTGGTGGCCAGAGAGAAGAGATCAGCGCCTGCCCCTCCTCTGCCCCTTGGGAGGAAGTTCTAGACCCCCAGGAGATCTCCTCTCAGTCTCCTCTTCTCCAGGCTGAACAAACCAAGTGACTCCAGTCTCTCCTCACACCCTTCCCCTCTAAACCCTTCCCCAATGTTGTGTCTCCTCTGGACACTCTCCAGCAGCTTTAGATCCTTTTTATCCTGTGGCACCAAAACTGCCCCCAGTGCTGGAGGTTGAACCAGTATCTTGAAAATGAAGCAGAAACTGTGATCTGTCCAAAGCTGAATTCCTCATCCAATCCCCCAACAAACTCTTTGCTGATGATTTTCTGCCCTGCAAATTTTTATTATAAAACCAGTGATTTTATTTTATTTTTATTATAAAAATAAAATGTATTTTATTTTTATTTTTATTATAAAAATAAAATGGTTTTTATTTTTATTCTAAAACCAGTGCTTTGATTTTATTTTTATTCTAAAACCATTCCTTTTATTTCATCTTTTTCAGATGAAAAGCTGAAATTAAAATGAATGTACCTCAGGCAAAGAGAAAAAAAATATTCAAATCAGAATTCTCTCTTCCTCCCTCTCTCTCTATGTCTGTGTGTGCATATATATCTATTTTTATATGTTTATATATATATATATATATGTATTTAGAGAACTTCAATCAATTTTGCCTCAGTTGCAGCTGATCTTTTAATTCCCATTCAAGCACTTTTTAAAATTAAAAGACATTAGAACAACTCCTTTTTTATTTTATTTTATGTATTTTTTTTTATATCAACTGTTTCAAACCATTTATCCACTCAGCAGCTTTTCGGTTGGAGGATTCGCTGAAGCTCCAGGTGGATCTTCAGGCATCTGTAT
>NW_010300397.1:10999-11920 GCF_000700745.2 Antrostomus carolinensis | reverse complement strand
GGGGATGAGGTAAAAACGTTGTTCCTGGTCAGAATTGTTCTTTCCACATCAGCAAGATGATTTGTGCCAGCTGCTCGCTTTAGAAAGAGTGATTCTGCATCACCTCACACATCACTGCTGGACATAACCATGAGCCTTGGGTGGATCTTTGGATCTCATGGATCTTTGGGATCTCCATCAAGCAAGATCTCCATCTCCTTAGGTTGCCCAAGGAAGCTGTGGCTGCTCCTCCCTGGAAGTGTTTGTGGCCAGGTTGGATGAGGCTTTGAGCAACCTGGTCTAGTGGAAGGTGTCCCTGCTGCTGGCAGGGGGGTTGGGACTGGACGAGCTTGAAGGTCCCTTCCAATCCACTCAACTATCAACCCAACGCCACCATGTCCATTAAACCATGTCCCGAAGGACTTATATCTCCACTAAATCCCACCAGGGATGGGGACTCCACCACTGCACCAGTTCCAATGAGGAAGAATTTCTTTGCTGAAAGGGTTCTGAGGCATTGGAAGGGGTTGCCCAGGGCAGTGGTGGAGTCCCCATCCCTGGAGGGATTTAACAGATGAGTAGATGTGGCACCTGGGCCATGGTTTAGTAGGTTGATGGTTGGACTTGATGATCTTCAAGGTCTTTTCCAACCTTAACAATCCTATGACCAGTCTTGAGCTCCATTTGGCTGCTGGGTCACAGCTGGGAGCTCGAGTTGAAGAAGGGGGGCAGAGATGAGTCCCCATCCCTGGAGGGATTTAACAGATGAGTAGATGTGGCACCTGGGCCATGGTTTAGTAGGTTGATGGTTGGACTTGATGATCTTCAAGGTCTTTTCCAACCTTAACAATCCTATGACCAGTCTTGAGCTCCATTTGGCTGCTGGGTCACAGCTGGGAGCTCGAGTTGAAGAAGGGGGGCAGAGATGGAGTGGAAGGGGTT
>NW_010300397.1:9987-10978 GCF_000700745.2 Antrostomus carolinensis | reverse complement strand
CAGGAAGCCAGCAGTGTCCCACAGCCACCCAGGAAGAGTCAGCATCTCTACCACCACTGACCCACAGCTGCATTTCAATCAACCACGGTTGATCAGTTGCCATTAAATCAGGTCCCATGTCCACCCCTATTTTGGCCAAGAAGCAGAGACCCTCCTCTCTTTAGAGAGACACTTGAAACCCCGTGTGGACCCATTCCAGGAGGTTGTGTGTGTGTGAAAGCTCAGCCCCACCATCTTCTACTCCTGTTTCTGCTCATTGTGGCTGATCCCACCACCACTTGGATTCAAAAACACCCCCTTCCATGAAACTCCTCACTGCTTGGCTGGAGCAGTGGAGAAGCACAACAATGACCTGCTGAGCAGAGAGAACTTCATCCCAAGAGAGACCAGGCTGGCAGCAGAGCAATTAGATGGCAGCTGGGTTGATTAATGGTTCCATTAGTGATCTATTATTGAAAATAATGGAATAATAATACACTGTGAGGAAAAAGCAGCTGCCGTGACAGTGAAGGGTGCAAAGTAGCTAAAAATTATCTGATATAAATACTCCAGAGGCCCTACCAGGTGAATTTGGAGAGGATAGAAGCAAGTGAGAGCTTTTCTGTGATGCTTCACAGCAGCAGAGAGCAGAATCCTCGAGACAGCAAAAGCCAAGGAGGAAGCTTTGGAGAAATGTTGTGTGTGGTGCGAGTGTCTCTGGGTGAAAAGTGGCTCTGAACAAAAAAAAACACGATGAAGATAAAAGTACAGAAACATTCTGCTGTGGAGAGAGTCTGAAAGGATTGATTGTTTCCTTCAGAGGGGAGACAGATGAGAAGGGTCTGGAGAAGAGCCTAGGAACCCATTGCATCATCTAGCAAAGAAAGATTGGGGCTTCATATTCTCTGCTGCAAGAAATCATAGAATCACAGGCTGGTTTGGGTTGGAAGGGACCTCAAAGCTCATCCAGTTCCAACCCCCCTGCCAGCAGCAGGGACACCTTCCACTAGAC
>NW_010300397.1:0-9940 GCF_000700745.2 Antrostomus carolinensis | reverse complement strand
AGACCAGGTTGCCCCATCCAACCTGGCCTTGAATATCTCCAGGGATGGGGCATCCACAGCTTCTCTGGGCAACCTGGGCCAGTGTCTCACCACCCTCTGCGTCAAAAATTCCCTCCCAATGTCCAACCTCAATCTCCCCTCTCTCAGTTTAAAACCATTTCCCCTTGTCCCATTACTCTCTGTCCATGTACAAAGTCTCTCTCCCTCCTGTTTCTGAGCTCCCTTCAAGCACTGGAAGGTCACAACGGGCTCTCCCTGGAGCCTTCTCTTCTCCAAGCTCAACAAGCCCAGCTCCCTCAGCCTTTCTCCAGCAGAGAGGTGCTCCAGCCCTTGGATCATCTTCCTGGCTCCTCTGGACCTGCTCCAACAGCTCCACATCTTCCTTGTGTTGAGGGCTCCAGGCTCAGATGAAGTACTAAGAAACTGAGTCCCCTCCTGCCCAACTCAAACATCTGCAGTGTCAGTGCTGAGCAGGGGACACTGGTGCCCAGAGCCCAGGTGCCCAGTTGGCAGAAACATGCTGGTTAGACACCAGTTTAGATGCTGTGTTGGAGGCTGGGCTGAGTCACTGGTGGACAAAACGAGGTGGGTTTCCTACTTTTTTATGGTGGTGATGGCCACCTACTGCCTGGGAACCCTGCAAGAGTCCAGCTGGGTGGATGGAGTAGGATGGAATAGGACTTCCCTAGGAAAGCAAGCAGAGCTGCTCAAGCTGAGGCTGTGGTTCAGGTAAGAAGGGTAAGGAGATGTGGAGAGCAGAGAGGAGCAGCCTCACCAGGAGGGTTTTCCAGCTGCAGCCTGAGCCAAGTTCTACTCAGCCTTCCCCCACCAGTCGTGTCACAGGCAATGCTCCCAGTTAAACCAGTTCATTCCCAAACTTGGGCTTGGGCTGTGTGATCTTGCCCAGCCTGCAGACTCAGACCAGTCTCTGATGTGGGTGGGTCTTGATTCATTACAGGATCTTGGGACCAGGCTTTAAAGAGGCATCAAGATCTCACTTCAAAGCTGAACGTGACTTCAAAATTGACCTTGCTCTGAGCAAAGGGTTGGAGAAGAGACGTCCCCATGTCCCTTCTCTCCATGACTGTTGTGTGCCTGGGGGAGATGGATCAAACCTGAGGACTCCTCCCTGGAGTGCGTCCTGATTGCTTGGCTGTGGTGTTTATTCACCCCAAAGGAAATATCTTCAAAGCTGGTTGGTTTATTTGTTTGTTTAACATTTAATTCCTTAATGAAACACATCATTTGTGTTCAACTCCTCAGGCTAAAGGAGCCTCGCCTCTTCTCTTCTCTTCTCTTCTCTTCTCTTCTCTTCTCTTCTCTTTCCCCCAGCACCAGTTTGTAACTAAATAAATCAGAAGATAATGAAAAGGATTTTTGACCAGTGAGGAAAAAAACCAACCCCCCCCATATCCCTGGACAGCCAAGCCACCACCCTTCTGTCAACAGCAGAGTCCACTGGTCGCTTCTCCGAGAAGAAGCTTCACCTGGAGACATATTTCATAAATTCATGTTAAATCCTGTGTTAAGATCTTTGTGGTGGTTTCTCATTGGCAATTTGGGGTTTGCTAATTACTGCACTTCCCCCCTCCCAGCCCTTTGCACTTGCAGACTGGCAAAACACGGGGACCTTGGACTTCCAGCAGCGACTGAAAACATCAGCACCTGCTCAACATTCTTCTGCTAACAAATCCCACCCTGAACCTAAACCACAGCTCTTCTGGCTGCTGAGAGAAGATTAACTCTGTCCTAGTGGAACCAGGACACAGAAGGTCAAGCTCCTAGATAGCTGTAGAGTTGTTGGAGCTGGTCCAGAGGAGAGCCAGGAAGATGATCCGAGGGCTGGAGCACCTCTCTGCTGAAGAAAGGTTGAGGGAGCTGGGCTTGTTGAGCTTGGAGAAGAGAAGGCTCCAGGGAGACCTCACTGAAGCCTTCCAATACCTGAGTTCCCTTCTTCTCTCCACAAATCACCAGTGAACTTCTCTTTTGGGCCACTTGCTGGATGCAGGCAGGCTTGAGGAAAGCAAATGGACCTCAGATTTATTCAGAACAGGACCCTGATTTATCAACAGCTTTGAGTCACAGTGGTGCAGCTGAGGGAACAGCACTGCAAGTCCAAGAGGAAGGTAGGAGAGAGCCAAAGAGGTGGTGGGTTGTCCAGAGAGCACAGGTGATGTAGGAGAAGGGGGACAATTCTCATAGTCAGAGCAGACCTCAAATCTGATGGCATGAAGGCTGTGGAAAGTTCTACAATGGTCTGTCTACCCAGGGAAACACCCTGTGGACCTGCTGCACTCCACCTATGCCAGCCCTCCAGAGTTGAGAAGCAGGATGGGACCCCAAAAGATCCTTCATGAAGTTCATGGAGAGAGGAGCACTTGTGGGGCCATGGTGCCATCAAAACATAAACATAAATACAACATCTTAAATACACAAAGGAAGGAAAAGTTACTAATTAGCCACAAATGACACAAGCTGTAACTCACTTAATTAGAGAACAAATTAATCACACCATGGAAGGCATGCTTTAATTATTGCAAGACACCACACTGTGCAGTAACGAGCGTCACCAGAGCTGGTAAGCGCTGGCTGGTGGTTGCAACCATGAAGGTGCTTCATGCTGATGTGTCCTGTCTGCACCAGGATCTGAAAGCCCCTGCAGCCTCATCTCACTGTGTATCAGCCTTGCTGCATCTGAAAATGAGTGCCAAGTTGAGTGATACTCCCAAACTTGAGGCTGCAGCTCGAGTGCTGGGTTCAGTGTTGGGCCCCTGAGTCCAAGAAGGACATGGAGGTGCTGGAGCGTGTCCAGAGAAGGGAACGGAGCTGGGGAAGGGTCTGGAGCACAAGTGTGCTGAGTTCCCTTGTGGCTGAGGGAACTGGGGGTGTTGAGCCTGGAGAAAAGGAGGCTGAGGGGAGACCTTGTGTCTCTGTGCAAGTCCCTTGGAGGAGGGTGGAGAGAGGTGGAGGTGGGTCTGTTCAACCAAGGCCCAAGGGACAGGACAAGAGGAAATGGGCTCCAGTTGTGGCCAGGGCAGTTGAGATGGGATGTGAGGAAGAATTTCTTTGCTGCAAGGGTTCTGAGGCATTGGAAGGGGTTGCCCAGGGCAGTGGTGGAGTCCCCATCCCTGGAGGGATTGAAGAGTCGTGTAGACACAGTGCTGAGGGACATGGGTTAGTCATAGGGGACTGGTCAGTGTTGGGTTCATGGTTGGACTCGATGAGCTTCAAGATCTTTCCCAATTGAGGCCATTCCGTGTGTGATTCTGTAACACAGGGAAGTTGGAAAGTCCATCATCTTCCAGTGACAACTGAAGACATTATTATTTTACCAACATTCCTTCTCTCCCCAACCCAAACTGAAGTCAGGTCTGATCACAGACCACCCTGCCTCTGTGGTGAGATCCTCAGGTCCACCACGTCACTGGCTGCTCAGGCACAAAGCTGTGCTCTGCACATCAACTGCTTCACCCTGGCATGGGCTGAAAAAGGTTCCTACCTTAAATTCCAGGTTGATGTTACTCCCAGCAGGTCCTAACTTGTCACAGAGAAACTGAAAAGCAACGGAGAACCTCAGGTGTAGGAGAAAAGAGGATTAGCTCCATCCAGGAAACTTGATGTACAGGCTAAACACAAGGTTATTGAGTCATCACTGCGTGATCTCCAGCATCACATTCAGCTACAAACACATTTTCAACTCTTATCTGGACAAAGCCCTGAAGGACCTGCCCTGGCTCTTAAGATTTGCTGTGCTTTGAGCAGGTGATTGGACTTGAGACCCCCCCATAGACCTCCTCCCTCTCAGAACTCCCTGTGCTTCTACAAACACACTCTGCTTCAAGCTGATTTTTTTTTCTCTGATTCTGCTAAAACAACACTGTCTGGTTTCATCTTTATGCCTAAAAAGCTTCTGGCTTTCTTTTTTCCCTTCTGTTTTCCATGTCTAACATTTCTCTCCAGGGATAAAAAAGGTGGGGGAATCTCTTTCACTTCAGAGAGAGACAAGAAAAAGAAGGCGAAGGAAAATCCTCATCTACTTAAGTCCTTTTTTCTCTCTGTGTGTTTAAACTAAAGACTTCTGAAGACATCAAAATGAAAAATTTCATTCAATTCCTAAACCAGCTCTTCATTCACTCACTCTGAACACAAAGCAAGGCCACCTCCTGCAGCATGGTCACCCTTGGCCACCTGGACTCCAGTTCCTTCCCCAATTATTGCTTCCTTTCTCCCTGCTCGTAGCAGGATCATCTCCAGCTTCACCACTGGCTCGTTGCTCTTCCACAGCTGCCTTCATTTCACTGAGCTTCCTGAACATGGATCCATCTCACTGCTGCAATCTCCTCTTCCAGCCTTTCTCCTGCCTTTGGCTCCACTGAAGCCCTCAGCCATGCTGCCCCATCTTCCATCTCATCCTCTGCTAGTTGCTGTGACCACCTCATCTGGTGTCTCCACTAAATTCTGTCCAGCAGCAGGTCCCACAGGGTCTGTCCTTGTTCTCATCTCTGCCTGTGCCTGGCAGCCCCAGCAGAGAATACATCTCTGCTGATGGCTCTGCAACCTCCCCCAGGTCCCAGCTGTCTCATTCTCATCTCAGCTGAAGCCCAGGCCTTTTCTTTGATGTCTCTCCCCATCTCTTACCTCAAGTGACACTTTGCTGCAGCAGCAGCCTCAATCTCCCCATCAACACCCACCTCAGTCTCTGTGAACCTCCCCATCTTCCCAGTTACCCCCTGTCTCTCACGTAGGTGTCATCTTCATAGAATCATAGAATGTTTGGGGTTGGAAGGGACCTTAAAGCTCATCCAGTTCCAACCCCCCTGCCAGCAGCAGGGACACCTTCCACTAGACCAGGTTGCTCAAAGCCTCATCCAGCCTGGCCACAAACACTTCCAGGGAGGGGGCAACCAGTGCATCTTCCACCTTCACTACCCTGTACTCCTCACTGGAGTGGTGGATTCTCTTTGCCTCATGTACCTGAGATGTAGTTTGTCCTATTCTTCCAGGTGCCTGGGACTCACCTGCTGACAGTGCCCTTGGCTTTGGCAAGCTCGAGGTTGGCTGCTCCTAGCCACGCCAGATCGTTCTCCCAACCATTGCTCTCCACATCATCATCAACATCTCCTCCATCAGAGTTGTTTTCATGTCCAGGGCTTGGCACTCTCTTACCTTCCAGTAGCACATAGCTACCACATGCATGGCCTGGAAAGCCTTCAGAGAAACCTCGGGGTGGCTCCTGCTTGCACGAGGAGACAACCACTGCAAACACACACCAAACTGGACCCAGGCACTGCTTCAGGTGCCATCTCCAGTAAGAGCTCTCAGTTCCCAGTCAGCACTGCGATGTCATTCATACCCTCCTTATGGTGTCATTATTATCCCTTCAAAGTCTCAGGAGTCTTTCTTTCTGTAGGACCTGGAGATGGCTGGCAACCAGCATGGATTCTGGTGTGGTCCTAGAAGAGGGTCAGGAACCGTATCCACGAGCATCCCCAGCATCAGGGAGCACCAGCTGTCACCATCTAATTTAGTGGGAGGGTGTTTCTCTTCTTCTCATTTACCAAAATCCACTGGGGGAAAACAAGAGGGAATCTTAATAAAGCCAGAGGGACCTGTCATCATTTCCCCTTGTGCTGCCTCTGTTGGGTTGAGGTTAATTAGTTAATTACTCACACGGTGCCAATTTGTCAGCCACAACCAACACGGTGATTGGCAACTGGGAAAGCTTCAGTTCCCTGAGAACTTTGTTTCAACCATGTCACTGGGAAAGTTTCACTGATGTTCATGCAGATACCTCCAAGTCTGATGGTGATGCTCTTCCACAGGTCAAAATTCCTGCAGTTTTGATTCATTTTTGGTTATTTTTTTGCAATGTTGTAGGGTTAAATTAGGGTCATGATATGTGGTCATGATGGAGTGAAGACAGGATCATCTCTTTGGTGAGGTCTATGAAATGTGTCTTGTGTTTCAGAGCGTGTTGTGTGCTGTATTTACCAGCTGGGTGAAGCATCTCCATCATCTTCTAGGTCAATAGCAATGTCTTATCACATCTTTTCCAGCAGAAATACAATATCTTTTTATTTCAAACCATCAGATCTTGAAGAATGACACTGCTACCGGTGACACTCCATATCCATAATCTGTAGTGAGGCAGAGCTTTATAAAATCACCCGGAATAATATGTTCAGCAGATGATGAGGTGATGGACTGTCTCACAGAAGAAGACTAATAAGGCAGGAGATTAAAATGACATTGTTAAGCCAATGGGCTTGGGATTTGCCAAGTGGAAAACCTGCACAGCAAGTCTGAGGGATGGAGACAGTGCCCAGCACACACTCTTTGCAGCTCAACAGCGTTGGAGAACTTAAATACTGGAGAACATCATTCTGTTCTTGCTCCTCCTGGTCCTTCATGGCACCTCCAGTGAGATCCAGGGATTATTGGTCATTTGAGAGGGTGGATTCTTTTCTGCTCCCTCCTTCACAACCAGTGGTGACGAGCAGGATTAGAAGTGCTAAAAATACCCACGTTGCATAACTCTTTGCTACAGACGTGGCCTCGTTCCCAGCAGCAAGCTCAGAGCCAGTGAAGAAACCCAAAACCATCCCAGCCCTGGGAAATTTGTTGGTTACTGTCCATTATGGAAAAGTTTAGATGTTCACATCACTGGGGCATCACCACTGGCAGGGAAAGCCAAGGTTTGCTCTGTCCCCCTAAAAACAGGTCTGTGAAGGATGGGACTGCACAATGAGAAGCATCCTCACCCAGAGAGACCATGTCTTCTTCTCATCACTGCCAGCCGTATGGATGCCATCCTGTGAGGCAGGGAACAGAGCCTTTTCTCACCTGCATGCCATCAGCAGGACTGTAGGTCCAGCTCAGACCTACAAGACCCACCTAGGTGCAAGACCTCCATCTCCATCTGGTGATAAACCACAGAGAGATTAAAGGTTTTTGGCAAAGGCAAAGTACAGTCGGAGACAGTCAAGTGGCTTCTCCAAAACTTCTTCCCTCCTGCTCTGTGACCCTGTTACAAAGGCAGCCAGGACTTGTCTACACCAGGATGATGGGAGGGCTGGATCAGCTCTGCTGTGAGGACAGGCTGAGAGAGTTGGGGCTGTTCAGCCTGGAGAAGAGAAGGCTCCAGGGAGACCTTCTAGTGGCCTCCCAGTACCTGAAGGGGCTCCAGGAAGGTGGGGAGGGACTTTGGCCAAGGGCAGGGAGTGACAGAACAAGGGGTGATGGCTTGAAAGTGGCAGAGGGGAGATGGAGCTGAGATGTGAGGAAGAAATTGTTTGGTGTGCGGGGGGTGAGCCAGTGTCCCAGGTTGGCCAGAGAAGCTGTGGCTGCTCCTCCCTGGAAGTGTTTGTGGCCAGGTTGGATGAGGCTTTGAGCAACCTGGTCTAGTGGAAGGTGTCCCTGCTGCTGGCAGGGGGGTTGGGACTGGAGGAGCTTGAAGGTCCCTCCCAACCCAAACCAGTCTACTTTACACGTGCTGACCCACTTCAAAGCTTCCTAGCGTAGCTTCAGAGGAGGCTGGTGAAGCCCTCAGACGGGGCAAAGCAGTAGCTGGGCTCCCCTTACTCCACCAGTGCCATGAGTTTCTGGTCCTCTGCAGCTGCCATCCCACCAGCAGTGGTGTCCAGGAGCGCACTGGATGTCTCACAGCTCTGATGCTCACCGTGGTGGTCTATGTTTTCTGGGTGTTTTGCTGAGAAGCAGCAGCTCAGGGATGAATGACATTTATTTCCCTTCTGAACAAGGATCATGACCTTCATTACAGACTAACTCCAGCTCACTCACCCCAGTGTGCATCGGGTGGCTCACCTGAGAACCTGGACAGGTAGGAAAATCCACCGCCTCGTTTCAGGACCTTATTCCTCTGTAGGTTGGCAGGACAATCTGTACTAAGAAAGCAGATTCTACCTGACCTGAAAGCACAACCAGCCTGGAGGGGAGAATACTCATGCTTGAGCTGCGTCCTCTTAGAAAACAAGGGACAAGAAGACGTATTAAACCTGACTTCACAGAGCAAAGTTGACCCTGAACATGTCTGGCATCTCCAGGATAAAAAAAACCCAAAGCAACTGCAAAATACTGTTCAGCAGAGTGTGTTAGATCCACTCTCAAAACATGTCCACTTGACATCAAGTCTTAAATGAGCCAGCATCCTGAAATAAATTCTCTAGGTCCCCAGAGGCCACCTTACTTCCAAGAAAACATGAGGAACCAAAATGCAGGTGTCCTGTGTCACTGTGGAAGCCTTAGCATGTCCCATCCATTTCCATGGGCTCTACAGGAGACCCAGAGGTTCCTGGAAAGGGAGTAGATGCCAACTGGGATACTCCAGATCATGCCTAACAACATCAAATCTTTATGTTCTCTCACCTCGGATGTCTGCAGAGGGTGATGGGCTCTGGAAGGATCAGGCATTGGAAGGGGTTGCCCAGGGCAGTGGTGGAGTCCCCATCCCTGGAGGGATTGAAGAGTCGTGTAGACACAGTGCTGAGGGACAGGGGTTAGTTGGGGACTGGTGAGTGGTGGGTTCATGATGGGACTTGATGATCTTTCCAATCCAGGACATTCTGGGGTTCTGAGATTCCAAGATGCCCATTTGTAGGCGCCATCACATGGTCAAGACAAATCCCAATACATTGAAGAAGGACTGAGAGCCAGCCTGGCATTTTCTCAGAGGGTTTGCATGTTCTCTGCCCCCCTTGTCATGGTTTTTGCCATGTGCTTTGCTAATCTTGAAGAAAACATGTCATCCAGCCTTCCTGGAGCCCCTTCAGGTACTGGGAGGCCACTAGAAGGTCGCCCTGGAGCCTTCTCTTCTCCAGGCTGAACAGCCCCAACTCTCTCAGCCTGTCCTCACAGCAGAGCTGCTCCAGCCCTCACATCATCCTCGTGGCCTCCTCTGGACTGGTTCTAACTGGTCCATGTCTTTCTTGTGTTGTTTTTAAATGACTTTTTCCCTTTTCCCCAAACTTTCCAAGTGTTTAAATCAAGATGACTTAAGATGATCAACTCATCTCCACTGGTCTGCAAGAAACCAACTGGCTGTAGTTAATATGTAATAAATATATAATAAAAAATATGTAAAGGACACTGATTATTATTGATTTTCCAATGAAATCCTGACAATAAAGCCAGTGCCTACAACAGCCAGCGACAAATAACCTCTCCTCAATTTCTTTCCACTTCTTTTTTCACAATTTTTCTCCTTTTCAGCACAAAAAAAGCCTCACACACACCACAGGAAGCTCCAGCTGACCCACCCCCCAGCACACACACGCCACAGCATGGTGAGGTATTTATTATTCAGTCCAGCATTAAATTAAGAAAAGAAATAAAACTTATCCTGGATTTCTCCAAAATAAAAATAATATATGAAAAATATGAAAAAATATTTCTAATATGAAAAAAAAAATAAATAAATAGATAGATAGATAGATAGATAGATAAAAAACCCACACCACAAAGAAAAATGGGATTATTTTATTTAAAAATCTCAAAATTAAACGTTTCAGCTCCTTACCCTTTTGAATTTACCTCGGATATTTGAATAACTTCACTCACACTCCATTTTATCAAGGAATAAGGCATTTTCCAGCAGCATGCCACCCTGATGAGCAAGAGAATTCAGTCTTCTCTAAGCCCTGCTCCCACTGTTCCTGCCCTTACAAAATTACAGTCAAAATCAATTCTAATTGCAGCCATTCCAGCTTTTTGTGCTTCAACTTGATTTTCTGACAGGGTAAAATTCTGTTCATGCACCATATTCTGCAATCATTTTCTCTTGGAAAATGATTTCCCCTTGACACCGAGGTACCTGATTTCCAGATCCAATTCTTCCTCCCACCAGCTTTTCTCCTTTCATTTCTTTCCTTCTTTCTTTCTTTCTTCTTTTTGTTACCATGGAATTTTTTACTGTTGGGGAAAA
>NW_010300396.1:0-1083 GCF_000700745.2 Antrostomus carolinensis | reverse complement strand
CCTGGTCATTAATCACTGTATTAATTAATAATTAATCTCACTTCATTCGTTAAATCCCTTTCACTAATTAACCCCCCTTTGATTAATCCCCCTCAGTAATTAAACCCTTATTAATTAATCTCCTGCATTGAATCTTGATTAATTAACCCCCATGAATCCATATTATTTCCCTCATTAATTAATGCCTTATTAATTTCCATTAATTAACCTCCATTAATCCCTTTCATCAATTAACCCGTATTAATTTCCTCATTAATTAACCCCTATTAATTAATGTCATTACTTAACCCCCATTAATTAATCTCCATGACTAAATCTCCTTTATTAACCCCAATAATTAATCTCCATCATTAAATCCCTTTCATTAATTAACCCCAATTAATTAATCTCTCTCATTAATTGACCCCATTAATTAATCTCCATCAATAAACCCCATTAATCTCCATCAAATCCCCTTCATTAATTAACCCAAATTAATCTCCCTCATTAACCAACCCCCATTAATTAATCCCCCATTAATTAACCCTCATTAATTAATCTCCCTTATTAAACTCCATTAAAATACATTATCAAATCCTCTTCATTAATTAACCCCAATTAATCAATCTCCCTCATTAACCCCTATTAATTAAATTTCCTTATTAATTAACCCCAATAATTAATCTCTATCATTAAATTCCCTTCATTAATTAACCCCCGTTAATTAATCTCTCTCATTAATTAACCCCATTAATCTCTATCATTAAATCCCTTCATTAATTAACCCTCATTAATCTCCCTCATTAACCAACCCCTATTAATTAATCCCCCTTCATTAATTAACCCCCATTAATCTCTCTCGTTAACCAACCCCCATTAATTAATCCCCTTCATTAATTAACCCCTATTAATCCATCTCCCTCATTAACAAGCTCTCATTAATTAATCCCCCTTCATTAATTAACCCCATTAATTAATCTCCTTCATTAATTAACCCCCATTAATTAATCTCCATCATTAATTAACCCCATTAATCTCCATCATTAAATCCCCTTCATTAATTAACCCTCATTAATTAATCTCCCTCATTAACCAACCCCATTA
>NW_010300395.1:24490-41107 GCF_000700745.2 Antrostomus carolinensis | reverse complement strand
TTGAACAGCATGGGTTCCCATCCAGGTTCCTTAAGATTTCCATCTGTGATTTCTTTCCCCTGCAAGAACTGACGATTTAGTCCTGCCCTGTGTTTCTTCTGTTTTATTTACCCATAACTACTTATCCATGTGAAGATTTCCCCCCTTATGCTCTTTAATCTATTAATACTTTTAAATATCATATTATTTAAAACACCCCAAAACTACAACAAAGAAAACAAGCTATCAATGTTGACTAATGCAGAGATTTAACAAAGTTTTAATCTGTTTCATCAGAAGTCTCCTGCTGAGAATCAAACTATGTTTTTTCCAAAATGGAGGTGCATCCTGGCTTGACTTATGCCAGTGAAAACTCAAAGATGACGGCAACTCAGGCACGTATAGCTAAGCCAGCTTTACCCTCACAGGTTTGATTGTGCATTGCTGCCATGGTGAAAAGCTCAGTGCAGACTAATCAAGTTGATAACCATTCAGCTTCTGAGGAATGTTTTGTTTCAAGCTATTTTGTCTTGAGATGCAGGAATATTGAATGGGTACTGTAGAGAATCAGTTTACAAACAGCAAAGATTTTCATTGAGGGTTAGTGATGATCTGTTGTTTAGAAGTTAACAGGAAAACCTGAGGTGTTAATGGAAGGAAAATATAGGTTATGTCTATGTAAACACAAAAGCATTTAATTCATTTGCTTGAGATAAGTTCTTCAAAACATTGTCCTGATTACCGTGTATTTGCAGAACTGAATGGCATGAACACTGGCGACTGCTATATGAAAAAGAAAGAAAGAGAACTGTTTGCCCTATTCAGTGTGGTTTTTTATACTACCTTCTTTCTGCCATTTCAAGGTAAAAATACACCTCTTTCATGCTTGGCTACGTCTGAAATTAATTTGTTGGCATTCTTTCATTGGCTCAATAACTTTAAAAGCAAGATCTTCAGCTCGTTACTTTCTAGTCTAGTTAATACCTGCAACACAATACCTCTGACTGTATTTGTTTCGATTTCTTGTGCTAGAATTTTCACTGAACATCTGTAAAATAAGTTGAAAGTCTGTTATGCTTTCAGCTTCATCAATGTTTAACAAGAGCAGAAATTCAGCTTCATACAAATCCAAGCAAGTTTATTTTTGATTCTTGGAGAATTTTTAAATTTAGATAGTTATGATGAAAAAAAATTCCATTTATTTCAAATAGTCTTTGGAGATGAGCTTGGATTTGTTAGTTCAATAAGAAAGTTATTTAGCCACTAACAGATAACTGTTAAATATAAACATTTTTTCATTATTAAGAAGTGTAAATAATTTTAACATTAATGTATACTGGTAGCATTGATTTTGAAGTATTCTACATTAACTATCTCCAAGCTTATATAACAAAAAAAAAACGGAAAAATTGTTACTTCTTGAAATGTAAAATCATGTAGCAAAACACACAATATTCACAAGCATAGCTCTCGGAAAAGATTTGAGATGTTAAGCACTGAAAATGTTCCTTTAAAGGAAGCCCGTTCTTTGAGACAGTGGACATTCAGGAGTTTACGATATGCTATTCAAAGATGAAAAGAGCTGACTGTGCCATCAGAAATGACAACTGTGGGAAGGGTGTTGAGCAGAAATGTTGATGAAGACAGTAAGAATTGAAGCAGCTGACATATCTGTTGTGTAGGAGTATCTGATTTTGGTGTCAACATTTTAGTAATGAATCTGAATTACTTAATTGCTCAGCCCATGAAAGAGCAAGACTCTGTGGCAATATAGCTAATTGCTCAGCCCATGAAAGAGCAAGACTCTAAGTGTGGCAATATAGACACGTGTAAGACTACATACCACTTATGTACCTATTGCCTAAGGATTACCACCTAGGAACCAAAACCAGTGTAGGTGATTTTTTTTTGCTTAAACAGCACTCCAGAACCACATTCAATTAATATCTCTGGTGAATGGTAAAAATAATGCAACAGAGACATGTCCTATCTTTGGCATATGGATATATCAGAATAAACACTCATTTGATGCATATATTTAATAGTGGTACATCGGGTGAATTATATTCCTTAGAGCTATCAAGTATGCAAAAGTACTTTGTTGCTTGTGAACCTAGATAACTCTAAAAGTAGTATTCACTGAAGGTATGGTACAGCATTGTTTTGTTCCTCAGCCGAAAAGCCCTGAGCACTTTTTGATCTCTGACTGTCATATGGAAATGCAGTTTTTATGATCTGAGGATCCAAAGGAAAACAACATCCTCTGCTTGAGCAAAAAGGAACAGGCAATGTTTTAAAATTCCCCAGATGTAACAGACCTGAATGCAGTGAGGATGCAGGAGTAGCCCAACAGCATGACATCTTTTGCACCATGGAACATAGAGAACAGCCTGCAGTGAACATATGGATGAATGGGTAGAACAGGTACCAGGTAACCACATGATAAATCAACACCCTGCTCCATTTGAAGCTTTCCTCACCATGCTGACAGTGAGACAAGCCCCAGCAGTTCCTCCAGACCTTTCTCCTCTGCAAAAATGGACAGATCTTCCTTTAGTGACTATAACATCAATATGCACATTCCATAGCCTAACGAGTGAGTCACAAATAATTCATGTGCTCCTGTTCAACACAAGTAAAGGGCACCACTAAGAGAGAAAAATATCTGATAAATCTAATGGGCAACAATGGCGTGTGGTCAGTAGGAAGAAATTTAAAAAAAAGCAAGCTACCCAATTATGTATAATTTATGAGCAGAAAAGGAACTAAGTTAGTTGATTTAATGTCAGTTATTTGCTCATAATTTAAGAGACTTTCTAATAACTCAAACTATTGTGAAGATAACAATTTGGAGCACAGTATAGAATAATTAGCAGTAGTACAAGTTATATGCTATATATCTTTCTGGTATTTGCAAGGGTGACAATATTTCTATTAGATTTTTGACAACTGATTTTACAGCTCTTAATGTATTTAATGGACATGTTTGACACCCAAAAGGGTCTATTCAAATTGCTTGCACTCTCAAATACAGAGCTATTTTCTGAACACATGGTGGGTAGCTTTTGTTTGGTTGGTTTTATTCCATAACCATTAAACATATCACAGATTACAGAATTTAGAAACAGTTAGAAGTTTTAGTTACTGTAATTGCCAGCTGGGTAGGAGATGCTTTGAAATAAATTTCTTATTTTCAAGAAAGAATAAAATAATTCTTTTTAGTTGCTGACACTTTGGTATAGGTTCACATGGCCAGTAATAATAAAAACAGTCCTTAGCACTGAGGAAAAATAATGCAGAAAGTCAGAAAGGAGCAGCTGGGAAAAAAAAAAAAAAATGCACTCAAGTGTGAAAAACAAGCTCCTAAGAGGTCTGTAGCCTAGGAGAAGAAAAATTACAGCAAATCTTATTGGTCAGCAATGGTAAGAGGCTAGCAGGGAAAAAAAAAAACAAAAAAAACCCAAACCTCTAAAAATGCTTTATTGATGACAAAAACAGGGGTATTATTCTTGGAATGAAAGCTCTGGCTTAAAATAGCTCCAAAATGGAGAGGCAAACAGAAGAAAACAACTTTTCCTAGTTGTATTTAGGAACTCCTGATGTTTGACTAATTGCTAGGTATTCTTACATATAGGAGAGGACTTTTTCTGCATGCTGTAAATAAAGTAGTGTTCTTAATACCAGAGTGATCTGCTATGTGTTCAGTGGCTCATCAGATGTTTGCTTCTGATTATATATTTAACATGTATATTTACTGAATATTTTTCTTTATTTTTGTAAAATAATAGTGTTTTTTTCTTTATTATATACACACAATAGACATATTATATTTATGTGTGTATATACAGATATATCTGTAATATGAGTGTTAGAAATAAAGAGGGAAAAAACAAGTACATTTTGCATTGAATAAAAAGGTCTCATACACATACTTTTTGTAGAATGAGCAATGAATAAATGCTTCCGTACTTGATTATTACTTTTGAAGTACAAATATTATAACAAAAAAAATAGCTTTGTCTTGGTTTTCAGCTGTGACAGAGATATTTTTCTTCTTAGTAGCTAGAATAGCACTGTGTTGTGGTTTCAGTATGGGATTTGTTAAGAGAAGAACATTGATATACTAGAGTTTTCAATTGTCGCTGGAAGACAAAGGACTTTCCAATTTCCTTGTGTTTTGCTAGTCTGCGGCTACAAAGGAGTAAGGAGTGGAATATTAAAATTAGCAAACCCAAATTGGCATTTGGATATGCCAGTGGGATATTCCATATCATATAACATCATATTCAGTATATTGATGATGGTCTGTTGGGCTCTTTCACTCACTTGGGCTTTCATTTTTCTGGGATTGCGGTGTTGCTTTTGGGATTGTTGCTCCTCTGGGATTGTTATCGGGTAACAGGCCAGGCTTGGTTGGTAGATGGTGAGCAATTGCACTGTATATCACTGATTTGTATATTTTATTATTACTGTTATTATCATTATTATTGCCATTATTATTTTAAGTTTTGTTTTATTTGAGTTACTAAATTGTCCTTGTCTTAATCTACAAGTCTCCTTACCCTTACCCCTCCAATTCTCTCCCCTGTTCCCTTGTGAGGGGAGAGTGAACGAGTGGCTGTTTGGTGTTTGGTTGCTAGCCAAGTTAAACTACCACAAGCTTGGGTTGCAAAAATTATCACATTTTCATTGATAGTGAGAAAATACCAGACAAAATATATCTGTGTAAAATTATTTTTGCTTCTTTGTGTACCTATCTTATGCATTGCATGAGTTTAGGAGACAGTGTGAAAGTAGGAGCTGTAAGAAGAACATGTGATTAGGTAACTGGAAGTTGTTTCCTGGTACCCAGAGTGATAGAATTACAGTGTTGCAGAAAACTCTTAAGTATGTTAGTTCCTTATTTTTGTGTGCTTGACTTTGCTATCTAATTATTATATTTTCCAATTTAGCCTTTTATTATAGACCTTTGAATTAGTTGAATTAAGGATACACATAAATTAGGTCTTCAACTTTGCAGATGTTCAGACCTTGACTTGGATGAGGTTGTGAGCAACTTGACTTAACTTTGAAATTAAACCTGCCCTTAGCAGAGGGTCGAACCACAGGACCTTCAGAAGTCCCTTCAAACTTCAATTGTGCTGTGTTGTGTGATAACACATCCTGCCTGAAGAAAATCAAAGAAGTGAAGATCATCTGTTGTAAAAATCCTCTTAATTTACATAACTGATTATGTTGATGATCATCTGCACTTTGTTATTGGTAGTGTGATAGATGGAGTGTGTAGTGGGGGTGAAGGGTGGGGTGGAGAAGAGGCACCACTGGACTTGGGGCTCGAATGAGTAACTAGGAATAAACTACTTTTTCCCACTTTTATTCCCCTCCTTGTATTTGGTCCCAGGACTTCCCTCCATGCCATGTTTAAGTTTGTGAATTAAACTGAAAGTCTGATCAGAGTATCTCGGCCTCCCCTCTTCTTGCATCTCTTCCTCAGGCACTGATGTATTTCTAGTTCATCATTTGACATTGTTGGTGTTGCCAAGGTGTTTCCATGCCCACCCTTGTGCTTTGGCAATGCCTTACTTTATTTTTTTTTTTTTTTTAAGCTATAACATCAATAATATTTTGAGAAAAAAAAAAATAAATGGAGTAAATTTATAATAATAAAGGCATTGAACCCTAGGAATTTCTTGTTTCCAAATTATCAGTCTCACTTTAGTGCCAGGTAAGATTATGGAGGTCATTCTGGGAGTTATCGAAAAACACTTGAGAGACAATGCACATTGGTCATAGCCAACACGGGTTCACAAAGAGAAAGTCCTGTTTAACTGAAAACAAACTCTATGGACTTCGTACATGCTCACCTGCAATATCTCCCACCAATACACAGCTCTTTTGTTGACAGTGAAGGGTTGTGTGGGTCCTTCTTTCCCACCCCCAACACCACTCCTTGTGTAGAGGTGCAATCTCTTCTGCACTGAGCCTTGAGGGAGGATAAAGGAGGAGAGGACCTGGTTTCCATCTAGCTGCTGCCTTCCCAAGATGGGAAGGGACACCCAAAACCTTGCAGAAGGTGGCCTGTCCCACTACCACACAGGCCCTTACTTCAGACCGTTACCAGCATCAGCCCCACCACTGACCTGAGGCACACCACCACTAGCAGCTGACCCATGGGTAGGATTTGTTCTGCTGAGTGCAGGGCAGTGGCCTTCCCACCACACAGTCCCCTTCTCCTGTCCACGCCTCACCCATCCGCACACCGTGGGAGGCTGTGTCACGGGCCTTGTGAAACTCAGAGCAAATGGCAGTCACTGCTCTCCCCTTGGCCCGTTGGGACAGTCACCTCCTCAAAGCAAGGCTCACGTTGGTCCCACCACAACTTGTCCTTGGTGAAGATGTACTGGCTGTTCCCTGATGTCGCCTTGTCTTTCATGTGCCCCCTCATGATCTTCTGGCAGATGTCTGATAAGGGCAAGAGCTTCTTCGTAGAAATTTGTTAGAAGGCTCCAGTTCAGGGACTACCTTCATACTAGCAAGCAGAGCAAGGGTGTACCTCAGACTGAACCCACCCCCACATCCAGGCCCCAAGGACCTCCCTTGGTGGCTCATCAACAAGTTCCTCGCATCATGCTTGCACAGCAGCTCCAAAGGATGCCAGGCCCTCTCCTGCCCACTCCCTCAGGGCTCTTTTAATCACCACTACTACCAAATACAATTAATTATAACAAATAGAAGTAAATATTATTTGTAAAGGTAATTTACAAAAATGAGATACTTTCTATGGTAGCATGCTTTATACCAGCCCATGGGAATACAAGCTCTATCCATTTTACACAGTTGGCTAAGCTTATGAATTGTGCTTGTATGGGAAGGCGCTAAGTGGTTAAATGTAGTGTTTGCTACAGAACATTGTTCCATGGCATTGTGCAGCACAGGAACCAGTGAAATATTCCAGCATCTACTGTTTGGCTTCTTTGGTTGAACACTGTGTACATACAGGTGTGTTTGAACATATGTATGTAAATGTAAACAAGTATACATATATATGCATATATGTACATTTCTCTTATATGATCTCCCCTTGGTGGGAATTTTAGACATCAAGATCCAGTTGTGTTCCCTCTAGTTTTTGGTCATAACTAATAGGAAAGCCTATGCCAACCCAGCCTTCTGCCTGTTATTACTGAGCGACTGCTGTTTCCAGCTACCTTCATAAAACTAACCCTGTGATTCTATTATCTGCTGTGTGGGAGCTGAAAGCCTTTTCGGAGTCTGGTAAGGAGGCTGTATTGACTCAGGTGTCAGAAAAATTATTTAACATTTTTTAACTTTCTGATTTTTTTTTCATGACTTGTTATAGTCAGTTGTGCAGTCAAGTTTTCATGACTTTTCAAGTTTGGCATGAGTTGTTTTTTTCAAAGTCTGGTGTCAAAAAAAGGTTTTTCTGACAAACGTAGTTTCCCTCCTCCGCAATTCGAAAGGAAACTTTTTATATCATTCTTTAGAACAGAAGATCACAATTAAGGTCAACCAGGAAGGTCAAACCAACAAAGCCTATAAAACTATTAATCTACTATTTGCTCATGGTTCTTGGCCTACTGCTGCCTTCAGAAAACACTTCTAGAAAATGTCCTGGAATAATGTTACTGTCTGGCATTTCTACAGCAGCATGATTTTCTTACCTTCAGTAATTCATTCTTAATTATAAATTGCTTTTGGGCCCTCAGATGGAAAGTAATATAGAACTGCAAAACATTATAATTAATAATACAAGTGAAAATTAAATGTTCTGTGAAGCACAGGTAACAATCTTTTTATATGTCTGTGTGTGAAACCCTTTTTTGCTATGTTTTTTAAGGAGCTTTGTATAAGTGAAAAGTAATTTATATTGCCAAGGTGTCCTAGGCTTTTATGCTCTTTTTTCAATGAGCCACTTTTAGCAACCCACGCTGTTGGGAGGGTTCAGCTTCGGTGCTGTAAATGCACGTGCAATAAGAACTGTGAAAAGTGCGGCTCATGAGCAATTGACAAGTTGGTGAAGATTATCTGAAGCTTATTTTAATCTCTCAGGTTTATTCTTCACTCCTTTCCAGGTCAAAATAAAACCTTACCAACAGAAATATAAATTAAAAATTATTTACTTCTGCAAAAGCTGTCTTTCAAAAAAGTGTATTAATTAGCTTTCAGTTAACCAACTAAGAAGAGGATAAAAAATAATTCCACATATATTATATTTCAAGATATGTCTTTATCATTTATGTAAATATACTCACCTTCCAATCCTTATATTTTTTAAATTGATAAATTCAGAAAAAAATAGTTATGATGCCATAGAGAACTCTAACTAAGAGTAAAAGTCTGATTTACTTGATGCAGATATATTTGCCTCAATTATATTTTAAATAATTCTCATTCCTATTTGTTAAGAAATTATTTTTTTTATATATCCAACATGCACTTATTTATTTAAAATCCTAAAAAGGCATTGTATTTTGGACTCTACAACTATCCCAACAGTTTACAAATGCCTTTCTGCTAAAGCAGAAGTTAATATAAAATTGTCCTGAAATACAGCGTATACTATATTTGTCATGTTATTACACGTTATACAATGTTATGTCATGTTATTCATGATCCAAAGAGAAAAAGAACTTCTTCAATGACAAGCACATAGGTTTAGAATACATGATACTTTTTACTTAAATATGGCATTGACTCCTTTACAACTTCAAAATAATTACATTTTCCTCTTCAAAAATCATTACAACTTCTATTAAAATTATAGCAAAAAATATCTGAAAGAGAATATATATATTATGTTGCAATATAAATGTTTAATACTGTATTCACACTGTGGTGTTGGGCAAGCTTGAGGTATTTAATACTGGAGTTTAGAGAGTGTGAAATCACAGCTAGTCCAAATTTTCGCAAATACTTAAATGCAGTCAAAATGCATCAGATACTGATGAAATAATATGTATTGAGGGATTTTATCAATGTAATTAGAATTATTTTAGGGAAATGAACCTCTCTTTTTCATTTAAGTTTACTTTTCCATATTTCTATCTGATTGTTATCATGTATAGCGTTTGTAAAGGTAAAGTTGTAATTCAAAATTCTGACACCTAATTCTGAAAATTCTTCAATTTTTTTCTTTACAAAAAATTTGAAAAATATGTTCACCTATCAGTTTTAGATGTAAAAATTTACCATATGGAAGAGTTCCCACTTTCACTCAGCTTTATGAATAATATCAAACCCACAGCAGAGCTCAATTGTAGGAATAAATACTGAGAAGAAGCATCCATAGTTAATTAAGTTTCACACTTTCTCCTGCCAGAGTTCAACAGTTCTTGCAATAGGCATGTTTTGGAACTATGCCATCTTTTAAACAAACACTACCTGTCACTCTCCTCGAGACAAGGAGACATCCATCAGTCTTGATAGTTTGTGAATCCCCTAAATACAATGAAAAAAACCCCATTATCTGAGTTGAAAGCAAGGGGTAAAAAGAAGACTGCAAGTTAGATTCCCCTGCTTTTTGGTAATGTCCATGTCAGTACAGCTAATCAATAAATACAATATTCTAATGGTTTCCAATGGATTCACGTATTGTGGGTTTCATCCACTTTTCTGGAATTGCTGCCTTCTTTTAGTCCAGCTCCTGACTTCCCTGTGACACCAAGTTTTAAACTCTACTGCTGTTTTATTGTTCCTTTTTCTCTCTTTAGAAAAACAAAACCATAAATTTTCTTCAAGGAACCTGTTCAGTTGTTCAAAAGTCAGAATTTCTTTTCAACTCCCCCCACTCCTGCACCCCCAAAAAAACCAAGCAAACAAAACAACAAACAAACAAACAAAAAAAAGAGTGCTAATTCTGAATGCAAAGTAGAGATTTCTCAAAAAAAAAGGAAAATTTCTCAAAAAAAGGAAAGTTTCAAGTGACTTTCACTTTACCTACAGGTGATTCAACCTCACCTTAACTGTGTGACCTATGTGCACTGCTTACAGGAAATCGGGATTGGCTTGAAGTGTCCTGGAAACTCAACAGGAGTTGGAGGAATTCCCTAGATTGGAACTGAGATCTCCAAAAAGTCTGAAAGCCCTGCAGAGGGTTCAAAAACTGCTACTCAGTCTTCTCTCTCTTAGTCTACTGATGATCCTCACCAACTTGCAAGTAGTGACACTCTTCCTTGGGTAACTTCCCCGTTGCAACACCATTTGTCCCACCTACCAAGCTATTTATGTCAGGGAACAGTGAGATACCATCATCAAGCTGGATCTTGCAAAAATGTAGACAGTCCCAGGGAAATTTTTCCCATTTCTGTCTGAAGGTTCCACTAAATAACCTAGCTTAAAGATTCAGATCTTTAAGAAGTTGTATAAATAGGTATTTACCAGTGAGTGTTTGTCTCTGATGTTATAATCCGTAATAGATCTCCTTTGCAAGCACCTGGTCCTAGACTTTCTCAACATCTCTCCAGTGAAGTCACCAGGGAAACAAGTAACACATATGAACTTTAAGCAAAAAATTCATCTGCTCAGAAGTAAACCTTTTGCTACACAAAAAAATCCAAGCAGAATTATTTATGAGAGCTCTTCTTTATCATAAAAGGAATGATAAATAGATGTTATATAGACATAAAGCTGTTTCAAGCAGGGCTTTCCTAATTCACCAAGGGAATAGAAAACTCATTCCTTCTGGGATGTTATTGTATGTTACAGTAATTCTTTTCTGAGCAGTAATATTTTATGTAACTGTTCCTCAGGTTTTAACAGGAGAGAGAACATCATGTTGGCTGTAGGTTTTTGACATATTGTGGGGGACTGTGGATGTTGTCGATGCAAGAAGCACAAGAAAAATGTTTTTCCATTTTCAAATTTTTAGGATAAAAATGTACACAGCATTTGTACACACGAAGATGAATCTGTGAGGGAAAGGGGAGATGTGACTTCTGGCAGGATTTGCCAATATTATTCCAATTTAAGGAAATTAATCTTTGTCAACAATTAGTATGACAGAGAAAATTGGCTTAAATGATTGATTTACTCCCATAGTGACATAACAGCTGATGAACCTGGCCATATAAGTTAGAAAGACAAAATGGAAATGATAATAAATAGCATTATACAAATTTATATCAAGTCAAAGAATGAGGAAAAAAGTCAATCTTAACAGTAAATTCTCTTATTCTTAAGAGAATGTCGTTTGACAAAAACAAATTAAAAGAGACAGATTAGATAGCTTTGGAAACAAGTCACTTCCTAGTTTTAACACAGAAAACTGCTGCTAACAGGAGTTATAGGGACTTTTGAAATGCAGCCGTGTGAGAACTACAGTGAGGATTAACAGTTTGGAAAGGATGAACAAACTCTGGTAAAACTATTTTTTATGAGGTGAGAATTAGTTATGCATACATTACACAAAATTTCTGCTCTTGGAAGTATTAATCCATAAAGCTTGGGAGTCCCTTCACACTTCAGGACCTGTGCAGCCTATGATTGCTCTCCAGCCTGTACTGGTGTGAAGATGGAGTATGCGTGAGCGTTTCTCCCCATTACAGGAAAATAGTCTAGGCCTTGAGTTCTGTGGTTGACCTTAGTTTTGTACACAGGAAGAAGGAAGAAATATAAATTCCAGAGGCAGCACTATAAATAAACTTGCAAAGTCAAAGCATTGAGACTAATTTGGATTTTTGCTATCAATACAATTCTGATTATGTGAGCTTGTTGTTAGAGAGATATATTTTAATATCTACTTTATGTAAGCCTTTGTACTTATTTACTTATATGTGTAAAAAAGTGTACTCTCCTCCAATGATTACACCTTATGTTTATCAAAGGTAACTATACTATACGTTTGCAAGAAATACAGTACTTCTGAGGAGTTTGGATCTGCTGTGAATGCATAGTGACGCTAACATAACTGAGAAGCTTTGAACAGCTCATTATATTCAGATGTTTCATCATTTGACATAGGAGAGCCACAATACTTTGTTTCTTCTAATGTCAGAGTAGGTAAGGCTGTGGTTATGTTAGAAGGTTTTACTACCAGTGCTAGAGATTTTCTGAGTATTTTTAGTCCCCTATTAAAAAGGAACACAGACTTTAGAGGAACTCACAAAATTGACTGTGATCTTCCATTTATTTTCATTTTATGAGTAATTTACTTTCAGTCAAAATTAAACAGTCTTTTAAAAGTCAGGCCTTACAGACTCTGATTTCTATTCCACAGTTACTATGTATAAATTTATTTTGCATAAGCATATTTTTTCAAGCAGTACAAAGCACTCAAGACACAGATCCTGCCACTGCCATGCTCAGTGTGCTTTCATTCTCTAAGATCAGAGAGGAGACTGTCAGAGCAGTTAACAAGTGTTTTGCTTCAATTCTGCATTTCTAGAATTTTCCTCTAATATATATCAACTCTCAAGCATAATCAGGAAGGAAATTATCTTGTCAAAAGCTTCATAGTTAGCTCTTTTTCTAGAAGCTTGCAGGCTGTTTTTATTTTGTTTTTTCCAATACAAATTATATGATGCCCTTTCCTTCCCTTTTACTAACTTATTTTAAGCAGAATTGAAAATGAAGTTCACAGTTTGATATGCATCCATGTTATAAAAGCAAGTAAGATCTGTCCCAGCTCAAAGGCTTCTAGCACCAGATTCCTGTTTTTCCCATCGCCACTGTAATTACTGTTCTGCTTTCATTAGTACATTGGCTATTGTAGGTAGCCAGGATCTTTACTTTGAAAAAACAGGGCAAAGAAAAGGATAAGAAATGAAGACGTAAAAGGCTGCAATTTCATCGCTGTGAACAGGAAACCTTTCCTTCAGGATTTCCCAGCAGTGTTGATGTTACAAGGATTAAATGATTAGAGTATGCTGCCATCTAAATTGCTCAGCAGCCGCTGTTTGTCAGAATGTTTTGAATGGAAGAGAGGCCTTAAAATGACATCTTAGGTGAGGTTACTGACCGGGACAGCTAAAATATCCTGTTAAGGGACTCCTGAATGGAGAATGAAGAGGTAAAATACATTTCTTGTAGTTATTAAGCTCTGGATGGGCAGCAGAATAACATAGCTCTGAAAATACGGAAGGAAAAAAGACCAGGTGAAATATATTTCATCTGCATTAAGAAATGTGTTGTCTCATTGTGTAGTCAAGTGAGTTATGGGCAAGGTTGCCAAAGATAATGTACTTCAGCAAAAGAGCAAAAAAGAATGAATAATAAGCAGTTGTAAATCTTAGGGAAGTAACGTGAACCTTCTGTGTCAGCAAATAGCTGGGTTTCCCATGGTGTCAGTTCCTTAGTCTGGAATTAGTATGCTTCCATACCCTGTTTGACCTTGGACTGGAAGGGCAAAAATAGTACTCCTGCTGGCTTTAGAATGGGTCTGTAAAGTTAGTGGGAAAAAGAAGAAAATGGAGAGCCTGCATTGAGTTTATTGCATTTTGAATCACTGGATCCTGTATCACTGTTTCAGTTCTGCCCCTGAAATCTGTGCAAGATCTTGAGCAGCTCTCTTCTTCCTGTATACCTCAAGATAAGGAAAAATGGTAAAGAGGATTTCCTGACACTTATGTCCTTTGAGTGGGAAAGGGTATTGTAGATCTAGTCTAGGTACAACATCTTCTTTCTTCTGAAGAGAGGCAAAAGGTGGTTGCCAAGTTAAGTACTTTGCCACCTTTCTTAAAAGGAATATTTCTTTCTACCCTCAGGAGAAAAATCGAATATTTTTACATGTAAGGGGGTGATTGACTGTATTGATAGGTCAGTGTCCTCATGCAGGAAGACTTTTAAGAGGTCAGCTTCTGAATCAGAACAGAAATGATCTTATCATGTCCTTGTTGGTCACTTCAAAATCTGTCAGTTCTTTCTACTGGCCTACTGAACACTGAACATGCTACAAGCTGGTTATTATGCTTTTCATAAGGCATATAGCCATGCTTGATTGCATCATATCATGCTCTGGTCATGAAGTACAAGAAGTCTTTTATCATAAGGGCATGACAGAAGGAATACCATTAAAGGTCTTCTTTTAAAAACTCCTCTTTTTCTCATGCTTGAGGAAGTAACAGAATTACTAACTTCAAGTCCTAAATGGAATGAGATTTGTTTAAATGCTATGAAGCAGAAATAATCTTTGCTCTTACTTCTCTTTAGAACTTTAAGATTTGAGATGTAACTTTTCCAGTCATTTTTAAATGTTCAAAATATCCTGGTCTTCTATTTGCTTGTTAATCTTACATGAAAACTGAATAAAACATGAATCAATGATTTGGACACTAGCCTAAAGGGCTTGGAAAAACCTGGGTACATGCAGCAGATTTACTGTGTGACCTTCCACTTCTTAATCTTTCTATGGCTTTGGTTCTTCACTTGCAAAATCAGGATTTGATGGGTTTCTGCCTCACACACATTAAGGCTTGTAAAATGCTTCAATATTAAAATCTCTGTGGCTGATATTAAATAACCTAAGTAAACAGCTAACAGTCATTACTCTGGTAGCTGAAGCTTTAAGAAAAACAGCATATGTTTTGAAACTCACAATAACACCATGAAAAGTGGCAGTATGACAATATTGGCTGCGTTTACACATCTTCAGTACAGAGTCCTTGGAGGGAGCCCACAGAATCTCTTCAACTGTCTTGAAAAATGATCCAAGATATTAGGAATTCCAAGGCATTTAAATATATTTGTTTATGATAAAAAAATAAAATAATTACTTTAGTTCAAGGGTTTTACAGATGAAAAATGCAATACACTGCATGTAAAAAAAAATTGGAAACTATGAGGCTTTTTTTCATATGTTCATGTTGGAGCTTCCTATGAAGTGAGCATTCAGACCATCTTCTTGGTTTGTTTGTGTATTTTTCCACCCATGCCAGTATGCAAGGGTCCTAAAATGGGAAAGGTTTAGTGTTTTGGGGGCTTTTTTCTTTTGAGACTCTTCTCTATCAACTTAGCCAGAGACAGGAAGAAAGAATCAGTGTTGGAGTTATTCTTTCTTTCTTTCTCTTTCTTTCTTTCTTTCTTTCTTTCTTTCTTTCTTTCTTCCTTCCCTCCCTTCTTTCTTTCTTTCTTTCTTTCTTTCTTTCTTTCTTTCTTTCTTTCTTTCTTTCTTTCTTTCTTTCTTTCTTTCTTTCTTTCTTTCTTTCTTTCTTTCTTTCTTTCTTTCTTTCTTTCTTTCTTTCTTTCTTTCTTTCTTTCTTTCTTTCTTTCTTTCTTTCTTTCTTTCTTTCTTTCTTTCTTTCTTTCTTTCTTTCTTTCTTTCTTTCCTTTCTTTCCTCCTTTCTTTCCTCCTTTCTTTCCTTCTTTCTCTCTTTCTCTCTTTCTCTCTCTCTTCTTCCCTCTTCTTCCCTCTTTTTCCCTCTTTTTCCTTCTTTTTCCCTTTCTTTCCTTCTTTCTTTTTCTCTTTCTTTCTTTCTCTCTTTCTTTCTCTCTTTCTCTCTTTCTTTCTCTCTTTCTCTCTTTCCTGATCACAGCTTAAAATCCAAGAGAATCAGTCCTTCCTATATCTTCTGCATCTCTTCTCTGTGACCTTGCACTCAACTCAGCAAGTCTCAAGGCTTGACAGGGACCTGTTGCAAGCCCAAATAACTATCTTTGCCTCACTTGTGAAACTTGCCTGAGCATCAGCTCACCGTGCCTCCCAGCACCCTCCCTCTCTCCTCCACTCAGAGGACAATTCCTAGCTTCCCACACCTGCTTCTCCTGAGTCCGGCAGGCATTCCAGGAATTTTCCCATGATGCACATGCACAGGGGCTCAGAAGGGACAAGTACCATCTTGCTCTTTTCCAGCATTCCCCTCACCTGCTGCCCCAGCCACATCAAGGCACAAGGCTGACTTGCTTCCCAGTGCTCACCCCACATCCTCTTTCATTTGGTAACACAGGATAAACTGCAAACAGCTCCCCCAGGAAAATAACCAATCACAGAAGCCAGTAAGATATGTTGAATTGTTGTGTGCAAAAATGTTTATCTATCCTGGACTCTTTTTTACCATGACAGGTCTGTCTCTGGTCTGCCTAAAATGCCAAACATCCTTTACTTCAAGGAAAACCTGAGGTAGAAATGGCTCAGGAAAAATACCAGGCATCTAGAAAAATTCTGTTGCAGTGTGACATTTATAAAGGTATCCATCACAGAACTGAGTACACAAGATAGAGTTAGTGATAAAAAGAAAAACAACTACATTCACTCTTCATAGCGATTTTAAAATGTTTAAAGTATCCATTAACTATTATTTTGTTGTTGTTGTTTAGGGGCTCTTTACTGCTTATTGTGGGTAGTTCATATGACAGTGTCAGAAACGAAAACTTCAGTTCTTCTGAAAATTCCATGTAAATTGAGTTCAAATCAAAAACATAACCAGAAATAAATGTAAAATTAGCATTATCAATTTTCAAATAGTTTTTTTTTACCTGTGTACTATCCTCAGGTAGGTAGGCAATTCTGCTTTCTTCCATCCAGCAGACTATTTTAGTGAAGCCAAACAGAAAGCAAATAAAGTGTTTAAAGTTCCCCCTCTACATTTTTTTTTTTCATAGTATGTTGCTATGATTCTTCAAAACCTAGTACATGCACTCATGAAGTGGGGAATGATATGTACTTTTCCAGAAAAGTTGAGAAAC